>NW_026933211.1:0-56885 GCF_032062105.1 Saccostrea cuccullata | reverse complement strand
CTAAATCAAAATTCGGGGGGGGGGGGGGTTTTTTAAAAATTTTTTTTTTGTTTTTAATATAAAAATCAAAAACTGAAAAAAGGGGGGGGGGGGGCGACCCCCTTACTTTTTCCCCCCCCCAAAAAAGGGGAAACTTAAAGGGAAAATTTCCCCCCCCCATATAAAAATTTTTTAAATTTGGGAATTTTGGAAATTTTTCTAAAAAAGAAGCCACTTTGCCGGTGGAAGCTGAAATTGTTTTACCCCACTTATAGCCATTGAGATGGGGGATTTTTTTGGCTTTTCTCAACGACCTCGATACGGCTAGATCCATAGGACAAATCCACTCCCAAGTGGGATCTTTGAAGAGATTCATCGATCTTACACTTATTGTACCTAAGAAAGCCGTAACACAGTGCCACGCGGCGACTCCCAGGGGAGGGGGGGCCCATATCCAGTATGGACTCTGAAATTAGCGAAGATTCCCCATCTTACTTAACTTATTGTTATATATTAATTAATATTAATATGATATCTATAATATATTATTACTGAAAAAGTAGACAAACCTTCAAAACTAAAAGTTCATATATAAACATGTTTTACGTTAAAAAATATCGGAGGGGTTGCTATAAGGGCTATTTTAAAAGTTAATTATAAATAGCAAAGACCCCGGGGATCTCACCTGAACGTTCAAGATTCCCCTTTCAGAGTCTTCAGGGGAAATTACCCCTCGATTCGAGGGATCATGTAACAGTACACACCCTAACTAATAAATTTACTTTGAAAATTTAAGTTCGATTGATAAAGTATTAAGGCAGAAAATTGGGAAAAAAAACTCGAATAACCCCGGCCCGGTTTGCTTACCTAATTTTACCAACACTCTTAGCGAGCACCCCTGCCACCTAGCGTTATAATGCGGCACTAAATTAGGACAACTCGTATTCGTCTTCATTGAATATGCTTCATTGTTAGCGTGATTTGAGTTAACGTTCGTAATAGAGATAATCATTTCAAGATATCTTATCAATTTAAAAAGAAAATAAAATGACTTAACAAGAATAAAGAAACATAGGAGTAAGGACGAAATGAAGAAGGATAAAAGTCAAAGTGAAATGTAATAAAGACGAATCTGAAAACAATAAAGTGACATATGAGTTACAATAATAACAAAGCATAAAGAAGTAGGCAGAATAAGAATAAAAGCAAGATACATAGACTTCTGGCGGTAATTCCCTTCCATACAATTGCTATATAACGCAAGACGGTCGTGTAGATAGATTTTACTTAATATCTATGTACTACGGTCGTGTATATCTCATTACTTTGCACAGGCTATTTGCACTACGGTCAATATTCTCCATATAGTGTGCACGACGGTCGTGTATATATCATCGGCCATATTTTACCTTGAATTGGCTTTTCATCTTCTTTGTCCTCTTTTGTTTTTCTCTGGTCTGCCCCCAAATGATCTGGCATTGTCTAAAAAATAAATACCAGAGTCTGAAAGTGAAAAAATGTTAACTCACTACAGAACTCTTTGTAACTCAAGATAGAAATGGCATAATGCAAGATAAATCGTTTTCTTTTTTATTCTATTTTAAGTTTTCGTTCAAATTGGTCAATCAATAATTATCTGCATTTTTATGTTTTATTAATCTTGAAATGAAATTAATGATATAATAATTTCTATCAAATTAGATACTTAAAACTAAACTTTTTTGTTGAATTTTATGTACGAGCTATCTAAGAGATTTACGCCATTTTGAAAGTTTCCATGTAGAACAGAGAAGGGTGCTTGTGTTTTTTCAAAGTCTTAACATGTTAATTTACATCGAAAGAACAAAAGTTTGTGAAGTTTCTTGAATACATAATATAGACAAGGAAATTAGATTTTACTCCTTTCCATTACCCTCTCATTTTGATATGATTTTGTCTGAAGTTTTTTTTCCACAAAATACAATTGACAGATAATGAAAACTGTCTATTGGGTAGTTATTCATCAGGTCCAGCACAATCTCTTGATTAAGCTATATAGCTTTAAAAAGCTATATAGCTTTATTAAGCTAGTCAAAATAGCTTGATAAAGCTATTTATATGCAGTTTTTTACAAAAACGTTTTTTGCAAGAAATAAACAAAAAGTCTCAAATATTTGACTATTCATATATGTACTATGGACTATCAAAAATACAACCTGAAATCATAGAAATTCTTAACATTGCTGCTGTTTAATACTTTTAAGCAAAATATGAATTTCCATTGTTTGAGTAACTGTGTGTGCAGTGAGGCGGTAAGTATGATTGCTTCTCATTGTGTTGAACTGTTACTGGTCAATCAATTGCCAATTGTCCTCTTAGCCATAACTGGCCTCCTTTATTATTTCATTCAAAAAATAACTGTGTGGTTACACATCAATGGCTCAAAAACTTTTAAAACTTTGAGTATAAAGTCTCTCCAGAGGAAGAACCGCAATTTGGTGAGTGATTTCTACATGCATTGTATTCAGAAGAAAACAAAGTTTAATATTTCCACTGCACCACAGTGAAACTTTTTGCACATGCTGAAAAAATGAAATATTTGAAAAAAAGTGGGATAAAATAGCTTAATCAAGCTATTCTGAATAGCTTAGTAAAGCTATATAGCTAAATCAAGCTATATAGCTTAATCAAGAGATTGTGCCGGACCTGTTCATTGCATTATCTCCTACTTTTCTTGTGTAGTCACATATGTTTATATCTATTGATTTTGTTTCAGTTCAGAATGTATTATATATATACAGGTATAGGTATATTAACATGTTAAACATAAAAAATCTCAATCATAATACATCATAATTTTTTTCATACGAACATTTGTTGTTGTTGTAAATTTACAATCTCATATTGCTCGTATCTGAGCCCGCATGCTGCACAAGTTGTTTGAGATTGGCTACCCAGATCACCAAGTTTAGACTTCGCTACAAGGGCAGTACCTCAGGGATGCCTTTCTCATCAGAGATTATGATATTGTTGACAACTCTGTGATTAAGATGATTCCTTTGTCAAAGAAATCTGATGTATGAATTTTATATTCTTTCCTCATAAATCAAATGAAAATAAAAGAAGAAATGTTTTTCTCAAGTTGTTAATATCATGTAACTTTACATTTATACATATGTACCAGTTAATACAGAGTATTTGTTTATTGAGAACTAACAAACAAAAATTTTATATCTACACTCTTCTCCATGGCATGCATCTCAATTGTAAAGAAAAATAGTACCTGTATAACATTGGGTTTCTTTTTCAATGAATGAATGTGGCAGTCTGTGCTGATAGATAAGAGTTGAAACTACATTATGTAATTCTATATTCTATTTCTATAGAGAAATATGAACTTAAATACTTATACCAGTGTCCATGTCTGACCTACTGTCGGTTACCTGCCAGATGGATCTAACGCTAACGAACGATCCTCATCAAGGCCCCATTGTACAAGGAAATCAAAGCATTCACACTGAGAGAGAAACTACTGAAAGACTTCAATGTATATATATATATGAACTTAATTTACAAACTGTGTTATAGCTAAGTCTCTGGTGATGAATACTTTTGTTATGCAAAGCACAATCTGATCAAACGACACTCCATCCTGCTTTTTGTTTTCTTCATTGTCACTACCTCATGTAGCGACAATAAAAAAACAAAGGAGCGTATTTTGAAGGATCTGATTTTGATCAGATTGATGCAAAGCAGCTATGATATCACACTGTCTATAAGCAGTTTCATTATGCTAAAATTTTGAGCAGCAGTAATGCATAAAATTCTATGAGTGAAGGTTGTAGTTCTGTATAACTTGTTATTGTATGAGCTATTGTTGAATCTTTATCTTGTGTTTCAGGGCCTATTGTACATGCACTTCCTGACCACCTGTCTGACCCTGGTGACGACCTTTTACTACTCTTTTCTATGGACCTTCCCAGTTTTTATTTTTGCCGTTTTGTTTCGTCCCCAGTACACAAGAGTTGGAGGATATGTTGGAAATAACACTCATTTGTAAGTCACTGAGAAGTATTGTTTGTCTGAAAGTCAGATTTGCATATGCTAAGGTCACCTTTTAAAATTGTTTGTTTAGCTTATTTCTCTGCTTACTGGCTATAAAAAGTGGCTCTACTAAAAACTTTTTTAAACCACCAGAAAAGGATAATTTTTCTCTTTCATTCTAAGACTTGTATTTTCTAGTCCGTCAACATGTATATAATTATACTGACCCAATTTTTTAACCCTGAGTTGGAACAGGCAGCAAACATAAGATTAGAGATCTAATAAAATAGAATTTATTTCCAATTAAAGTGAATAAAAGCAAATCACACGTTATTTGATAAAGTCTACCACAAACATGGCAGTGGTTCATGCCTTTGATATATTTGTTGTGTTATTAAATTAGAAAATACACATATTAAATAAATAAATATTCAAAGAGGTTTCATTATTTAACATATAAAAGGATAGTTATAATCACCATTCACCATTGTTAATGAATTTGTTCACAGGAGATTTATTTTCTGTGTGGCATACTTCTTGATCACTACTGATTTCTTTGTTTACAGAAGAATTATTTTCAATATTGCATACTTCTTGACCTTACACTATAATACTTTGTTTACAGGAGATTTATTTTCTGTATTGCATACTTCTTGGCTTCTCTGGGGACACTAGGAGCAGCTATTTACATGTCTGCCACATCCTGGACGGTGATTGTGGTAAGTTTTTCATCTTATATGTGATTGTCAGAAAAAAAGCTTTAAGATATCTGAGAATTCCAGATATTGTGGTTAAAACATATGAAGAAAAAGGGTTTGGAACTTGAAACTTACTTGGATATCTTAAACATATTTTTTTAAAGATATTAATTCTCCACTGCTCGAGATACCATGCAGATCAACTCTAAATTTTTGTGCAAAGAAAAGCTTGAAAACTAGGCTTTCTGAAATTCCTGATTTGACATCTATAAGATAGGATTGTATTGTATTACAGAATCACGGCTGTAAGGATGGGAGTTTATCAGTGACTGCTCTCATAAGAATGTATTCACTGCGATATTCTTTGATATCTATAAGTTTATATTGTATCACAGAATCATGGCTGTAAGGACTGGGAGTTTATCAGTGACTGCTCTCATAAGAACGTCTTCACCGCGATATTCTTCGCCATGCAGTCCCTCCTTCTCCTTCTGTCGGCCATTGTTGTGGGTGTGTTGTTCTTCAGTTTTAGACTGGAGGTAAAATAGAAAATACAAAAGTCAGTCTACCTTTGATTTTATAAATAATTGAATATCTTTATATTTCATTTGAAAGGGAAAATTTTCAGAACTTTTTTTTCTCTGCAGATTGGAGATTATATTGAACAATTCCTAGTTCAGGAGAGGGATATTGAAATGGTGATGGCAGCCGCACGCAATGGAAGGTTAGCTCCCTTTGTAAAGAATATTCTTAAATGTAACCAGTGTGTCTACTATTCTTGTTGCCTTTGTAAATATGAAAACCTTCAATGCCCAAGGTTTATTTCAGACTGAAGGACAAGAGAACAGCTGCGTATGAGCTGGCAGCCATGGCAGCCTCTGGTGACGACAACAAATTCAGAATCGTTGCAGAGGGAGGGTGAGTCAACTGTGCTTCTAAACAATGTATCCATAAAGACTATATCAAACTGTAGAATTTAAGATACCACTGTTATAATCTTTTTTTGCTATTTTTTTCTGTTTGATTAAGTTTGGAGGTTCTGCTAGCTCTGGCAATGAGTACAGATGAAGGAACACAGGAGCACGCGGTGGAGGCTCTAGAGGAACTCATCACCATCCCCTCCATACAGGTAATTTATCATCCCCTCCATACAGGTAATTTATCATCCCCTCCATACAGGTAATTGCTCATCACCAACCCCTCCATACAAGTAATTTATCAACCCCTCCATACAGGTAATTGATCATCACCATCCCCTCCATACAGGTAATTGATCATCACCATCCCCTCCATACAGGTAATTACTCATCACCATCCCCTCCATACAGGTAATTTATCAACCCCTGCATACAAGTAATTTATCATCCCCTCCATACAGGTAATTGATCATCACCATCCCCTCCATACAGGTAATTGATCATCACCATCCCCTCCATACAGGTAATTAATCATCACAGTCCCCTCCATACAGGTAGTTACTCATCACAATCCCCTCCATACAGGTAATTAATCATCCCCTCCATACAGGTAATTACCGTACTCATCACAATCCCCTCCATACAGGTAATTACTCATCACCAACCCCTCCATACAAGTAATTTATCAACCCCTCCATACAGGTAATTAATCATCACCATCCCCTCCATACAGGTAATTTATCATCACAATCCCCACCATACAGGTAATTTATCATCACAATCCCCACCATACAGGTAATTAATCATCACCATCCCCTCCATACAGGTAATTTATCATCACCATCCCCTCCATACAGGTAATTAATCATCCCCTCCATACAGGTAATTACCGTACTCATCACAATCCCCTCCATACAGGTAATTACAGTAGCTGTGTTTTTACAATATTGTTCATTGGGTCTGTGTCATTGTACAAGGTATTTCAGAATATTAAATAGATTTCAGCCTTCACTGTATGTCGTTTTTAGGACAACTTTGTGGAGATAGGAGGAGTGAAGGCTTTGACAGCACTACTCCACTCAGAGAATTCCCGAATCATGCAGGAAGCTGCCAGTGCCATCTATGGAATAGTATCAGAGTCTGACGAACACAAGAGTGCCGTAGTCATGGATCATGGGTAAATGTCGTAATATGTTTTGTAAGAAACGAATTGAAGTATTTTAAAAATCACAAGTTTTTACAGAGTGCAAGTCATGAATTTTTGAACAATGAAGAGCTAGTCCATATTAGTGAAAAGATATCAATAAACTGCCTGTTTTAATACAGTGGCTCTGTGTAGGTTATATCAGATTCTTCAATTATCATTAATGTTGTTATGGCATTAATGTTGTTATTATGGCAGGATATTTATATAGGCATTCAACAGAGATGTGTGTTGTTGTCAAGTAACTGGATGACCATATCAGATATTATGATATCAACTTGAAAGTTTTGTTTTGATATTGAAGGTTTGTCTTTACTTAAATGTGCGTCTGCTTACCAAGGAACTTTGTAGAAGCAATGAACTTACGTCACAAACACTAGAACTTCTGGCAATAGAGAGTTCTGACATGATCTGTGCCCAGGTAGGTGCCATTGCTTTAGTTATACCCCACGCAACTAGTTGCGATCCCGTCCGTCAGCATTCAACAGTCAGAGTCCGTCAGTCCCTCTTTTTTTGTAGTCCTCATAAACCGATCACCTCCAGGTAATATATTACCAGGTTCTGAACTGTAACTCATTTGGTCATACCTTGGAGATGAACAGTTTGTCAACTAGTGATCAAACTCAATAACACAATGTGTAGATGTGCATATTACCAGGATTGTCATGTCCTCACTTTTTAACTTACGCATTTGACCATGCCTTGAATATAGAGATGAACAGTTTGTCAGCGCAACTCCTCATAAACCGCTGCACAGAATTTCGTCAAACTTTGCAGGTATTTAGGACACAATGTGTAGATGTGCATATTACAGGAAATTCCGATTCCATTATTTTTTCCGCTTTTTAACTTAGGCATTTGGCCATACCTGAAGGTGAACAGTTTGTCTCCTCATAAACCGCTGCACAGATTTCGTTTTGCAGGTATACACAATGTGTAGATGTGCATATTACCAGGAAATTCCGAACTAAACTTACTTAAAATATAGTCTGTCTTTATCTGCAGCTCAGCAGGTATTTAGGCAATGTGTAGATGTGCTTTACCAGGAAATTCCGATTCGTTATTTTTTCCTTTCCGCACTTTTTAACTTAATTTGGCCATACCTTGATATAGAGATGAACAGTTTGTCAGCACAACTCCTCATAAACCGCTGCACAGAATTTCATCAAACTTTGTAGATATTTAGGACACAATATGTAGATGTGCATATTACCAAAATTCCGATTCCTTTTTTTTCCGGGAGACACTTCTGGCAATAGAGAGTTTGTGACATGATCTTTTATCCCAAAGAGTTTTGCCTATTATTCAAGTTTCTCCCCCCCCCCCAGTTTGGATTTGTCATTGTAATTTATTGAAACTCTGCATTTACAGTTAAAGAATTATTGCCCTTTTTGATCTATACTAAAATAACACCGTGTTCTGGTATGTCAAAATTTAACAAAGACAATTTACCATAAACATCTGTTCTGTTCTATTTAGGAAAATCTACTTGAGGTTCTTTTGGAGCTTCCGATGAATACCATGGATGAAAAGTTGTTCCTTTTGGCAGGAAAAATTCTCCTGTACTATGCAGAAAATAGACATGTAAGTCATGCCTTACTTTGTTTCTTTGATATAAATCATAACATTGTGTGGACACCTATTTTAAAGAGTTTTTTATTGATTTCTCTGCTTACAGACGTGTGAACTACTGATGGATCACACCATGCTGAAGGAGTCTCTGAGTATGTTTGCCAGAACCAAGGACCCCATGCTGCAGAAAGTCGTGGCTAAAATCATCTTCTGTATGCTGGAGGCTGCAGATCTACGGTGAGTTGTAAATATTTAAATTTCTGAATCAGGAAGCATATCTTTAAAAAGCCTACATGTACCTTCATATCAGGTTATATCAATTCAAGTTTAGCTTAGGACTTGTAGCATTTGTACATGAATTGAAAGTCAATTCCATTGTTATGAATAGCTTTCACCAAAATATCATATGGAAATGGCAAAAACTAAAGTAGCAATTTGAAAATGTATATACAGAAAGATAAGTGTGACTTTGGATACTTAATCATTACATATAAAGTTCTGATGAATTTGAACTAGAAATGATAGAAATTTTTGATTACTAGATACAGTGTATTTTGAAATCCACACATTTAATATTTGATGTTAAATTATTTTCTGATATGGACTGAATATTGTTTGTGTTATTATTTGACAGTGTGCGGGCTCGGCGTCTGAAGTTGGACCGGGTTCTGGAGTATATAATGGATAACTCTGCTGACAGGGAGGCGTGGGACATGGCTGACCAAGGTAACGTGTAACAAATAAATTATAAAGCTGGAAAATACTGACAGTATATCTGTTTATATAATTTATTAAGAGGTTATTTTGGTGCATTAAAAGAGATTCCATATATGTGAGGAATATTAAAAAAAAATTGTTTTAAGTATTGCTCTGTAATCTTTAAGTCAAACACCTACTTTCTACATAATTGATCCTTATATTCTGAGTCTGTGATATAAAGGTATTTTCTTACATTACAGGCCTACAGGTGATGAATTCCAAGGACGACCACGCCCCCGTCCCAGCTCTTCCCTCCCTCAGTACACTGGAAAAACTCAACAAAATGGCCGCCAAGGATTCGTTTGGATCTCGCGCTTCCCTGCGTTCTGATCCGGGCTCATCTGGAGGCTCATCTGATGACGTAAAGAAGGGACTCAACTGAGGATACCCTCCTCCCCACGCAATAGACTCATTGTTAAAACCTCCTGTTTCATGTCAACGTTAATTAACTTTTCCAAGATAGTATTTTATGTTTGTTAGAATAAAATGATCTAGTATTCTAATTATATGCACAAATTAAGGTTTTGTTTACTTTTTCCGTCCAACTCTTTTTGAGTTATTTAAGTAAGTACATGTATATGTATATTGTACAAAAAGGAAAACTAAAGTGTATCTATTTTGTATCTTTTTTTTTTTTAAAAACGTGACATTTATTTGTTGATTACTGTGATAATTTTATGATTTATTCCTATTCGTAGCACTATTTTATTTATATTTATATATACCTGTCTGTGTGTATATTTCTGTATGTTTTCTTTCATGTTATTTTTTGAAATATTTGATTAAGATTGAATTGTCTTTCATTGTTCACAAAGCTTAGTTATCTTAATTTAATACATTTTCATTTATTTTAACGAATTTAAACAATTTTATTATTTATATCAGACATTTTATTTTAGACTTTTGGAGGCTGGTCCTCTCTTGCTTTATTAACCATGTTAACCGTTATAAACCAATGCAGTAAACTACTGAAGAGTTACAGGTGTGTGTTATTTTTCTCTGAATGGTGGGACGTCAGAGGGTTCCTGTAGATTACAAGCTCTTTTAAGCACAAAGCTACCATTATCATTCCCTACCCCATCTTCATGACGTCAAGATTTTGTAGTATCATCCCTCGACACAAACTCTTGACATGAAGATTATAAGTCACTATTAATTAAAAGTTGGGCTAGAAAGCTACCATTTCATTTGTTCCTGGTCTAGGACTGGAACCGATAAGATTTGACTTACTTTGACTCATTCCTGTTCTCTCCCTGGAGAGCATAGGGCCACAACCACAACACACCAGTGGACTCTGTTTTTATCCCCTGCTTGAAAAGATCATGATGTACATCTGTCCATCTGTAATGCTTTGTGGTACCCAACTCTTGATCTGCAACTCCTCTAATGCCACTCAGGCACAGTATGAAATTTAATGACACTTTCACAGAATCTTCATTACATATTGTCACTGTGCACCTCCAATTTTACTTTTTGATCGGACACATATTTTGGGTTTCCCATAGTAAGACATGAATACTACCATTCTCTCTGTAATACACACACGTATTTAAGGAATAACTGTCTAATTTTTAGATTTCATGATGTGATCAGTTGATTGGCTTTCGTGATAATTTGCATATTGCCAAAGGCGTTTATTCATAAAATTATCATGCAAGCCAATCGATTGATCATCGTCAAGAAATCAAAAAATCTGAGTTATTCCTTATATTTACATGTTCTTGATTCTGCAAATCCACATGCTACAAGCCCCATTTCTTGTCTCTATTTGTACCGCCCTGCAAGATTATTTTTAACCCTGCCTATTGATGATCCAGTACATTTATGTAGAAATAAAGTACATTAACTATTTGTAATTTTATCTTGAAGAAAGACATTGAAAATGTAAATATTGAAGGATAACCATCTCTTATCTGCAACTCCTACTATACCACAGAATAAAATTTAATGATACTTGCACAGATTCTTTATTACACAATGCCATTGTGCACCTATTTTACTTTTTGATCCAACACTATTCGGTTCTCCCAGAGTAAAATATGGATTTCCCATTATATAATCATATGGGAGGCTGAGGGTATCATTTAGTGAGCTCAGTGCTCACAGTACCTTTAGTTTATTAATAAATTTTATGATGTTTTGGTCAATATTTAAAAATTAAATCATAATAAAAACAAAACAAACTAACTTAAAATACACCTTTAATAAATATAAATTGCATCATTTGTTCATAAAAAATATTTCAATTTATATTCATGACTGACAACTTTCAGAAAGTTTTCATTCTTACAAATGCCAATGAGCAGAAAAACATTAAATATCTACCAGCAGACATTTCCACTCAGAACAATGGTGTCTAACAGTTCATAACTGCTGTTCTTGGACTTAGTATTATGTTAAATGCAATAATGCAGTTGTATTATAAAACACACATAAAAAGGAATGAAAATGTTATCACCAAGAATCTCATATCTTCATGTTTGTAAAACAGATTAAAATGCACTCTCGAGACAAATTCTGAATTAAAACTGGACTAGATATTACAGCGCTGAGTAGCCCGTGTAGCCAGTGATGAAAGGTAGACCTGTACCCACAGATTTCTGGTAGTCTAAATAATCTTCACCAAAAAAGTTCAGAAGATATATCTCCTCTTCATAAATTCTTTCTCGGAAAAATCTCCATGACACTATTGTATAGGCTATCAAGCAGAATGGATTTCCTAATATTAGCTGAAAAATAAAACGAAATTTATACATGTTTATTAATTACTCTAGCACATTAGTATACTTAATATACACAAACCTGCAACCAGTGCATACTTTCCAAATATGTTGCTCAAAGGACTCCATGCAGCATAGACCTACAGGCTACAACCCCTACCTTTTCTGTATCACAATCAAAGCAAACACTTAGAAAACCCAGATGAACATCTACAAGTACAAGGTAAGCCAGAATAGGACCTCAATACTGAGTGTAACCTTGTACCTACACATTTACATGTATATACACTCAAGCAATGCTGATTTTTTAATGATTTGAAGTTTACAGACATTCCAGTCAAATAAAACCTAATAATTAGAAACCTACAAGCTTTCTCCATTTAAGTTTTATTTTCAAGACAGAAAGTGAAAATTGCTTCATAATGTTCTTTGATTCTTCTAAGCTTGAAGTGAAATAAATTTGTTACTCTTTCTTTTTCATCTCTTTCTCCTATGCTTAGTCATATACATGTTCATATTACTACATGTACAGGTATCAACAAGCTAGATCATGCACACATGTATATGATTTTGTTATGATCACCACCAATGAAACTTGAGACTTGACATTACTTGAGTCCCTTTGCTCCAACAAGAGGCACAGGGGCCACATCGCTCACCTGAGCAACTGCCTAGGTAAAAGCAAAAATCAGTTAAGCAATGAAAAGTTTAAATATAAAAGTGGGTTCAGGGGAGAATGGGGTATTTGAACAAACTTAAATCTATACTTCCTACAGATGCTTTTAAATTAATAATATGATACATAATGGCTTTGTTGTTTATAAGATGAACATTTTATTGATATAGCCTTTATATTGCTTTGAATAACTGTGTTCCACTTTTATGGCTCCTCTAACTCATGGATCTACATTACCTTTTTGATGATTTTATATTGATGATCAATCTTGGCTTTGTTGCTCTTGTAAAGAATTTTAACCATTTTTTTAATATATTCCTACACAAAACCTTGATCACCCATTGTGGTCCCACTCGACCCCCAGGGGTTATGAATTGAACAAACTTGAATCTACACTACCCGAGGATGATTCCATATAAATAGGAACAATCACTTCTTTGCTGTTCTCGAGAATAAGATTTTTAAAAGATTTTTCCTATGTACTCCTATGTTAAACTTTGATACCCCACTCTGGCCCCATCCTACCCCTGAGGGTCTTGATTTGAACAAATTTGAATCTACACTATCCAAGGATGCTTCCACATGAGTTTCATCTTTCCTGGGCCTATGATTCTTAAGAAGAAGATTTTAAAATATCTTTCCTATATATTCCTATGTTAAACTTTGATCCCCCATTGTGGCCCCACCCTACCCCTAAGGGTCATGACTAGAAAAGCTTGAATCTACACTACCTG
Organism: Saccostrea cuccullata; assembly: GCF_032062105.1. Lineage (NCBI taxonomy): Eukaryota > Metazoa > Mollusca > Bivalvia > Ostreida > Ostreidae > Saccostrea > Saccostrea cuccullata. The sequence goes on along the minus strand of NW_026933211.1, from coordinate 43,603 downwards.
AGGATGCTCCCACATGAGTTTCATCTTTCCTGGCCCAGTGGTTCTTTAGAAGAAGATTTTTAAATATTTTTCCTATATATTCCTATGTTAAACTTTGATCCCCCATTGTGGCCCCATCCTACCCCCGGGGGTCATGATTTGAACAAACTTGAATCTACACTACCTGAGGTTGCTTCCACATGAGTTTCATCTTTCCTGGCCCAGTGGTTCTTGAGAAGAAGATTTTTAAAAGATGCCATCAATTTTTTTACTAATTCATAATTATCTCCCCTTGAAAGAGGGCATGGTCCTTCATTTGAACAAATTTGAATCCGCTACACACAAGGATACTTTGTGGCAAGTTTGGTTGAAATTGACACAGTGGCTCTTGAGAAGATGAAAATGTGAAAAGTTTACGACGCCAACAACACCAACAACAAAAACAACAACAACGACAGACAACGGACAAATTTTGATCAGAAAAGCTCACTTGAGCCGAAGGCTCAGATGAGCTAATAAAACCACTTGAATAACCTGAGTCCCTATGCTCCAATAAAACCACCTGACATTACCTGAGTCCCTATGCTCCAATTAAACCACTTGACATTACCTGAGTCCCTATGCTCCAATTAAACCACTTGACATTTCCTGAGTCTCTATGCTCCAATAAAAACCACTTGAATTACCTGAGTCCCTATGCTCAATAAAACCACTTGACATTACCTGAGTCCCTATGCTCCAATAAAACCAGCCGACGTAGGACGGATGTCGGCACCAGGAGTACACTCCCCTGGTGACCAGCTGATGACCTGGTCTCTTGACGTACTGGACATAATGGTTAAAATTAGTTGAAGCCGTAATCATACTGGCTTTCCTTAGAGATTCTCCAAACAGGACTAGCAGTACACCAATGACAGCTACATAATAATACCGCTTTAAACCTAAAATAAACATGGTCTTATTCAGAATTTAAGTAAACAAAATGATGAAATTCATAATTATACATGTGCATTTCTGCTGATAAAATGTTTACATATGTTTCTGTTTGTATAAATTCTGTGTTACTTGACTCATACCTGGTGCTAAATACCATTCAACAAAAAACTCCAGCCAACTAGCTACTGCTGCCAACTTATACTCGCGACTGTGGTCCAACAGGTACGAGTCTAGGGTGAGAGAGGAAGGATTTGTAGCTGCTGTTGTCAAATACTCAGAGAAGTGGAAGAAGCTGAGCGCCATCAGGTACCACCCAAAATGAGTCAGGGTGGTGTTAGAGAGGCTGATAAGACACCCGAGTCCAAACACCAGACCAAGGAAGCCACCTCGTACTGCCACCTGTAAAATATACAAAACAGTAACTCAAACCAGGTTAACATCATTTCTTATATAAGAAATTCACCGCCTTCAAATACCATTGGGGAAAAAATCACCAAAGAATTTACATGTTACAGTGATTGTTATCCCTGAAGATTATTTGGGAAGACATGCTTTCAATTTCATTCAAGGATATTAATGTAAATAACTGCAGAGTATTGCAAGTATTTAGATTCCCGAGACAAGTACAATACAAAATGAAACCAAATGATACCAATTTTAAACTACACTCTATAGTATTTCAATATGGTACGTGTACCTTGTAGAAGTTACCGTGGATACCACCTGTTGTGATGTAGCTGAGCAGCACCAATAGGCCATTGTACAAAATTGCATACAGTAAAAACAGAAAGAACCAAAAGTATGTGTATAAATAGTCAAAATTAGTTCCTAAATACGATATCCATGGCACAAAAACGATGCAGGCACCACCCAGAAAACTTTTCAAACTTATTCTACCATTCTCAACCAGAAACGCCATTGTAAACACATTTCGTGATTACCTCCCTTTTCGAAGCTCTTCCTTGTTTACGTTTAAAATTTATCGATTACTAATGGTGTACTCCGATTCCGATGGAAAAAAATAATTCTAAATTTTGCGTTTCACAACTGCATTTGTTACATTTCATTATACAGCAGTAAGCTTAAAAGCTGTTTTAAAAACAAAACTTAACGCATCCATCATGTCACCCTGACAATAAGACAGAATAGGCCCCGGGATCATTGAAAAAGACTTCAGATCACGCCACGTTTTCGGATAATACCTTTGTGAAAATATTTTAATTTTGTACTAAACTGTATAACATTATAGTACAATATCAAGATTAAAATGTTCCCTGACTATGGAAACAGAACTGTATATTTATTTGTAATTTTAATTCCAGAAAAGATAAAATATGAAATAATTACAATATAGTATGGAAACCTTAAATTGAGTAGTGGACGTATAATATTAACCATCTTATGAAAATACTATTTCGGGGTTGAAGGGAATTCACTGTATACAAGTATGACTATTATAAGAATGGCATGTTTTATTTTCCCTCAAAATTAAGAACTTTCTTGTCTTCTTTACTGAGTAATACCCCCCCCCCCCCCAGTTCATCATCTAAAGGTAAACATTTGAAAATTTGTTTTCGATTGATCTAAATATTTCTTTTCTTTAGTGTTTAAATTTTTCACATGTAATAAAAAATGAGTATCTTTTACCAGTGTCCTGTTATAATTATAATTCCCAAGCTTTTAAAAATTAATACCTGCACATAAAACTACATGTGATCAAATAAAAAAAGGATCAAAAATTGTATAATATTCTGTATCCATTCATCCATTGCTGTTTTGAGTTGTACCTTTTTAAAGATAAATGGATTGTCTATACAGGCAACTCCATTTTGGACAGAAATAAATCTCAATCGTTCCTGGAAAATTGAATTCTTGTCGTGTGAAAGAAAAGAAAGAAAACAGACAGTAACAGACAATAAATTGACATTTAAGATTTGCATAATACACCAAAAATATTGGAAACAGCTATTCTCCTTAATGATTTCGGCGTCAACCGACACTGAGCAGAATCATTAAGTATCGACAGACCGATTATCTCAAAAGTCAAGGACCGCATCAGGTGACCAGTATTACTGTATAATGACGTAGTGATTTTGTTTTTTTTTTCTTCTTTATTTACGGATATATCTGTTTTAATAATCCATTTATCATATATAAAAGTCATCCGTGACATAATCCCCACTTGTTACGTCTATTTCGACTTCATTTGCACCCGCCATTGTGGTTTTATTGTTCTAACCTTCCTCGTGCGAAATGGCAATAGTGATATACATTATTAAAAAATTCAATAAAATAAAAAGGTTAACGTTAACCATGTTAACTAAAAGGTTGCCAGTCAGGTCCAATGTGAGGAAAAACTATGCATGATATAAACCTAAAATGTTAAGAAGCAGGGAATACCTGCCGTTAACATAGTCCTTACGTAGAGGTGTTTCTGATCGCGAGTTTCTGCAGCACCTCCACACCATGCACCCGCCACTCCGATTCCGAATCAATTCGACCGCCAACACTGACCAGCTGTCAACAGTTCCGCCACCAATCATTGGCCAACGGTATGAATTGTTGTCAGAAATGATATTTGGAATGAAAAAGCTACCAATACAGCAACAATGAAACTAAGCATACACCACTTTGTCCAGCAGCCGACACACACATCATACATGTGCTACAACATCCACTAGGTGGTTGAGTACAATCACCATAAAAAGTATATGTCACATTAGATCACAATAACTTTCAAATACATGGATAAGAAAAATCAGCTCACCTGACAACTGGAAACAACTTACTATATGCATAATGTCATTCTGGATAAAAAGAAACAAGGCACAACATCAACGAGCATCCTCCTCATTCACTCTGCAATATTTCTGTTCTCTTCCGAATAGACAATGTACCCGGCTTCCACACCACATAAGTCAACATATTGTCACTCAACACGATTGCCGACCAATGATAGAACTTCCTGTATTGAAGCAAAATGTTCACATTGTAGCTTCTTCATTATGTCAATCGTCACATTCCACTAACCTTAAACTCTCACAAAAGAGAAATTTGTTAGTTTTATCAAGTAATCATATGAAAAGACAACACAGTTATATATTTCATCACTTAGGAATAGAGAGATAGAGTGTGCAGACTGTCATGACATGTACAATATACATATTTTTTGCTCTGGTTTTATCAACGAGGTCTAGGTGGTTATTTAAGTGTGACTTGTATATATTTAATATGTACTCATTTTGTTTAGCTTTATCTATAACGTGTAGGAAGTATTGTAATGGCTCCTTTAATTTTTCAAAATCTTCTTAATATAGACAAGAAAAGTCCACAATGCTGTGCAGCTCATTGTAATGAATACTGCTATCATAATTCATTTGAAAAAATATATATTTATTATCTCAGTCAAGCATTCCATGTGTATGAACGGATTTATTTGTTTTGCTTTCTTTCTTTCTTTCTTTTTTTTTTTGTCATTAACATATATGCAAATAAAAATAAATAATGTTCATGAAGATAATGATTACAATTCTTTAATAATTAAAGCTAAAAAAAAAATATTTTTTTTTTACTGAATTTTTTGGCATTATTCTCTGCATGCATTATATGTATCAAAATAAAATATATTTTTCTGCTTTACCAATACAGGGTTTTATTTTTTTTAAACAAATACCTAGGTCAGTTTGATTTGTTTTTAAAAGTCCAGTGAAGCAAAAAGAAAAAAATTAAAATTGCACCATCATTCCATGTAGTGAATAATTGTATTAAATTATTTGAGTGCAGTGTTTATAAATCTAGAGAACTTGATGAAGTAGTAGAATTTTCAATAATATATATATATATATATATATATATATTATTTTTTTTTTGAACATCAACCATTATATTAGCAGTATATTTTTCATAATACTTTTATTTTTCTTTAATTTCTTTTCATTCCAATTTCTACATTTATACATGTACATGTTTTAGCAGCTAGTTTTTTTCCTTTCTTGTCATTTTTTTGGAGGCTGCCTCTGCCCCATCCCCATCTTTTGTCTAAGGCCTGTCCCCTGTTACATCTCTCATATACATGTATGTTCCTCAAGGAAATGACTTAATCATTAGGCTTGTTACAGAGTGACTGTTAACAGTTTCATCATATACATACAAGCTTGAGAAATCTGATTTCTTATGGTAATTTAATTTTATAACAGTCAAATATTAGATACATACATACATTTATATTTTTTACAGCTGCAATACATGCTGTGTAAAATATGGCTGTATAGGCATTAACAAAATGAAAGATTAAGGGTCTCAATAACAAACATGGGGGAATCCAGACCAGAAGTAGAGTACATGTACATGTATAAATGTAGAAATTGGAATGAAAAGAAATTAAAGAAAAATAAAAGTATTATAAATATTATATAATGGTTGATGTCTCTTTTAAATATATATATATATATATATATATATATATTATTGAAAATTCTACTACTTCATCAAGTTCTCTAGATTTATAAACACTGCACTCAAATAATTTAATACAATTATTCACTACATGGAATGATGGTGCAATTTTAATTTTTTGCTTTTTGCTTCACTTGGACTTTTAAAAACAAATCAAACTGACCTAGGTATTTGTTTAAAAAAAATAAAACCCTGTATTGGTAAAGCAGAAAAATATATTTTATTTGATACATATAATGCATGCAGAGAATAATGCCAAAAAATTCAGTAAAAAAAAATATTTTTTTTTTAGCTTTAATTATTAAAGAATTGTAATCATTATCTTCATGAACATTATTTATTTTTATTTGCATATATGTTAATGACAAAAAAAAAAAAGAAAGAAAGAAAGCAAAACAAATAAATCCGTTCATACACATGGAATGCTTGACTGAGATAATAAATATATATTTTTTCAAATGAATTATGATAGCAGTATTCATTACAATGAGCTGCACAGCATTGTGGACTTTTCTTGTCTATATTAAAACAGTGAAAAGAGCCATTACAATACTTCCTACACGTTATAGATAAAGCTAAACAAAATGAGTACATATTAAATATATACAAGTCACACTTAAATAACCACCTAGACCTCGTTGATAAAACCAGAGCAAAAAATATGTATATTGTACATGTCATGACAGTCTGCACACTCTATCTCGATTCCTAAGTGATGAAATATATAACTGTGTTGTCTTTTCATATGATTACTTGATAAAACTAACAAATTTCTCTTTTGTGAGAGTTTAAGGTTAGTGAATGCGCAATTTAACATAATAAACAAGCTACGATGTAACATTTTGCTCATTCAGGGAAGTTTGTTCTTAGACGAACAATGGTGTTTAAGTTGATATCTTTAATTTATACATATAAAACAGGGACACATTCTACTTATTCAAGGACGAAAATGTCAGAGTGAATGGAGTATATTCACGTTAATATTTTGTCCTTGTTTTTCCATGCATTATCATATTGTGCGTTCCTCTTTAGGTTGCTAGGGTATATGTTGCTTATACATGTACTTTAAAGTTATTGTAATTTAATGTAACATATTTCTTTTATGTAATTATCCTAAAAAGTCATTTGGTTAACGCATACTGATCTTTTGTATTTTTCAGTCTGCAAAAGTAATTTATTTTTCATTGTTTATTATCATTACCTTTTTTCATTAGGAATCCATTCTAACAACAATTCTAGTTTTGACTGGCCAATAATTTTCCAGAACTGTTTAGGCTGACCATGTAGGAATCGACTACGAATAGGAGTGCACATACATGTAAAGAGGTGCTGCAGAAACTCGCGATCAGAAACACCTCTACGTAGAGGACTATGTTAACGGCAGGTATTCCCTGCTTCTTAACATTTTAGGTTTATATCATGATAGTTTTTCCTCACATTGGACCTGACTGGCAACCTTTTAGTTAACATGGTTAACGTTAACCTTTTTATTTTATTGAATTTTTTAATAATGTATATCACTATTGCCATTTGCACGAGGAAGGTTAGAACAATAAAACCACAATGGCGGGTGCAAATGAAGTCGAAATAGACGTAACAAGAGAATTAGGGGGATTATGTCACGGATGACTTTTATATATGATAAATGGATTATTAAAACAGATATATCCGTAAATAAAGAAAGAAGAAAAAAAAAACAAAATCACTACGTCATTATACAGTAATACTGGTAACCTGATGTCATCCTGACTTGAGATAATCGGTCTGTCGATACTTAATGATTCTGCTCGTGTCGGTTGACACCGAAATCATTAAGGGAGTAGCTGTTTCCAATATTTTTGGTGTATTATGCAAATCTTAAATGTCAATTTATTGTCTGTTACTGTCTGTTTTCTTTCTTTTCTTTCACACGACAAGAATTCAATTTTCCAGGAACGATTGAGATTTATTTCTGTCCAAAATGGAGTTGCCTGTATAGACAATCCATTTATCTTTAAAAAGGTACAACTCAAAACAGCAATGGATGAATGGATACAGAATATTATACAATTTTTGATCCTTTTTTTCTGATCACATGTAGTTTTTATGTGCAGGTATTTAAGTTTTAAAAGCTTGGGAATTCCAGAGTTCGATATTAGAGTTAGAATTGGATATGCAAGTCAACAAAACTATACTAATGGCAGTACAAACAAAGCTGAGTTATGAGTTATTTATCTGTAGTAATTTTTTTGGTTTACAGGGATCTTTATGTAAATTAAGAATTTCTTGTCAAAGGTTGCAAATAGAACATGTAGAAGTGGGTATAGATTTACTAACATTCCTAGAAAAGATCGTTTATGTTAGAGATATAATTATAACAGGATACTGATAAAATATACTGTACTCATTTTTTATAACATGTGAAAAATTCAAACACTATAAAAGATAAGTAATAATTAGATCAATTATATATACCGGTATATTTTTTCCAATTTTTCAGCCGTTTTAGATGATGAACTTTTTTGGGGTGGGTTGGAGTGTTAGTCAGTAAAGAAGACAAGGAAGTTCTAAATTAAATTCTTATGGTAGTCGTACTTTTATACAGTGTATGACTGAATTCCCTTCAGCCCGAAATAGTATTTTCATAAGTTGCTTAAAATTAGCAATGTTATCTACTCAATAAGGTTTTCCGTCCATACTATATTAATAATTTCATTTTTTATCTTTTTCTGGACTTAAAATTAGAAATAAATATACGGTTCTGTTTCCATGATCAGGAAACATCTTTATCTTTATATTGTACTAAAAAGTTTTAGCCTACAATTCAGTACCAAATAAAAATATTTTGATCTGTAGTCTTTTTAAACGATCCCGGGCCTATTTGTCTCATTGTCAGGGTGACATGATGGATGCGTTTTGTTTCGTTCTTATACAGCTTTTAAGTTTACTTGTAACTAACAAATACAGTTGTGAAAGGCAAAATTTAATATATTTATTTCCATCGGAATCGGAGTACAGCTATCAGTAATCGATAAATTTAAACGTGATCATTGAAGAGCTCCAAAAAGGGGGGTAATCACGAAATGTGTTTACAATGGCGTTTCTAGTTGAGAATGGTAGAATAAGTTTGAAAAGTTTTCTTGGTGGTGCCTGCATCGTTTTTGTGCCATGGATATCGTACTTAGGAACTAATTTTAACTACTTATATACATACTTTTGGTTCTTTCTGTTTTTACTGTATGCAATTTTGTACAATGGCGTATTGGTGCTGCTCAGCTACACCACAACAGGTGGTGTCCACGGTAACTTCTACAAGGTACACGTAGCATATTAAAGTACTATAGAGTGTTTTTCAAAATTGATATCATTTGCTTTTATTTTGCATTATATTGGTACCTGAATACTAGCTTTTAATTATGCATGAATAATCTACAGTTTTTAGTTATGAAACTGAAAGCATGTCTTATTTTTACTTCCCAAATAATTTTTATAGACAACTGTTAGCTACTGTAACATGTAATGTAAATTTGATGATTTCTTTAGAATGATATCTGGTTTATATAACTGTAATAAAACTATAATTTATATCATGTTATATAGGAGGTGATGGATTTCTTTCAAAGAATGATCATTATGATGTGAACAGGTGAAGGTTTGAGTTACTGTATTGTATATTTTACCAGGTGGCAGTACGAGGTGGCTTCCTTGGTCTGGTGTTTGGACTCGGGTGTCTTATCAGCCTCTCTGGCACCACCCTGACTCATTTTGGGTGGTACCTGATGGCGCTCAGCTTCTTCCACTTCTCTGAGTATTTGACAACAGCAGCTACAAATCCTTCCTCTCTTACCCTAGACTCGTACCTGTTGGACCACAGTCGCGAGTATAAGTTGGCAGCAGTAGCTAGTTGGCTGGAGTTTTTTGTAGAATGGTATTTAGCACCAGGTATGAGTCAAATAACACAGAATTTATACAAACAGAAACATATGTAAACATTTTATCAGCAGAAATGCACATGTATAATTATGAATTTCATCATTTTGTTTACGTAAATTCTGAATAAGACCATTTTTATTTTAGGTTTAAAGCAGTATTATTATATAGCTGTCATTGGTGTACTACTAGTCCTGTTGGGAGAATCTCTGAGGAAAGCCAGTATGATTACGGCTTCAACAAATTTTAACCATTATGTCCAGTACGTCAAGAGACCAGGTCATCAGCTGGTCACCAGGGGAGTGTACTCCTGGTGTCGACATCCGTCCTACGTCGGCTGGTTTTATTGGAGCATAGGGACTCAGGTAATGTCAAGTGGTTTTTATTGGAGCATAGGGACTCAGGTAATGTCAAGTGGTTTTTATTGGAGCATAGGGACTCAGGTAATGTCAAGTGGTTTTATTAGAGCATAGGGAATCAGGTATTGTTGTGGTTTTTATCAGAGCATAGGGACTCAGGTATAGTCGTGGGTTTTTATTTGAGCATAGGGACATAGGTATTGTTGTGGTTTTTATTGGAGCATAGGGACTCAGGTAATGTCATGTGGTTTTTATTAGGGCATAGGGATACAGGTATTGTTGTGGTTTTTATTGGAGCATAGGGACTCAGGTATTGTTGTGGTATTTATTGGAGCATAGGGACTCAGGTATTGTTGTGGTTTTTATTGGAGCATAGGGACTCAGGTATTGTGTGTGGTATTTATTAGAGCATAGGGACTCAGGTATTGTTGTGGTTTTTATTGGAGCATAGGGACTCAGGTAATGTCATGTGGTTTTATTAGGGCATAGGGACACAGGTATTGTTGTGGTTTTTATTGGAGCATAGGGACTCAGGTAATGTCATGTGGTTTTATTAGGGCATAGGGACACAGGTATTGTTGTGGTTTTTATTGGAGCATAGGGACTTTTATTGTTGTAGCTTTTATTGGAGCATAGGGACTCAGGTAATGTCATGTGGTTTTATTAGAGCATAGGGACTCAGGTATTGTCGTGGGTTTTATTAGAGCATAGGGACTCAGGTAATGTCAAGTGGTTTTTATTGGAGCATAGAAACTCAGGTAATGTCATGTGGTTTTATTAGAGCATAGGGACTCAGGTATAGTCGTGGGTTTTATTGGAGCATAAGGACTCAGGTAATGTCAAGTTGTTTTTATTGGAGCATAGAAACTCAGGTAATGTCATGTGGTTTTATTAGAGCATAGGGACTCAGGTATTGTCGTGTGGTTTTATTAGAGCATAGGGACTCAGGTATTGTCGTGGGTTTTTATTTGAGCATAGGGACTCAGGTATTGTCGTGGTTATATTGGAGCATAGGGACTCAGGTAATGTTAAATCTCAATGGTGGTGATCATAACAAAATCATATAAATATACACATGCATGATCTAGCGTACTTGATCAAAATAAGATGAACATGTTGGACAAAGCATTTGATAAAGACATGAAAAAGAAACTGTTACAAACATATTTCACTTCAAGCTTACAAAAATCAGAAAACTTTTATGCAGCAATTATCACTTTCTGTCCAGAAAATAAAACTTAAATGTAGAAAGCTGTTAGGTTATCAGTTTTCAGGGAAGGGGTGTATGTCATTGCTGCATATAGTGCATTGAGGAACAAATAAAGAACAAGTATGTGTGGGGTTAGGTTTTTGCATATTAAAGCATTTCAATATATTAGACCTATTAATGTTTGAATTTTACTTAATTTTTTTTCAGCTTATATTAGGAAATCCATTCTGTTTGATAGCCTATACAATAGTGTCATGGAGATTTTTCAGAGAGAGAATTTATGAAGAGGAGATTTATCTTCTGAACTTTTTTGGTGAAGATTATTTAGACTACCAGAAATCTGTGGGTACTGGTCTACCTTTCATTACTGGCTACACGGGCTACTCAGCGCTGTAATATCTAGTCCAGTTTTAATTCAGAATTTGTCTCAAGAGTGCATTTTAATCTGTTTTACAAACATGAAGATGTGAGATTCTTGGTGATAACATTTTGATTCCTTTTTATGTGTGTTTTATAATACAACTGCATTTAACATAATACTAAATCCAAGAAAAGCAGTTATGAACTGTTAGGCTCCATTGCCACTCCATTGTTCCGAGATGTCTGCTAGTAGATATTTAATGTCTTTCTGCTCATTGACATTTTAATACAAGAAGAAACTTTCCGAAAGTTGTCAGTCATGAATATACATGTGTAAAGTGAAATATTTTTTATGAACAAATGATGAAATTTATATTTATTAAAGGTGTATTTTAAGTTAGTTTGTTTTGTTTTTATTATGATTTAATTTTAAAATATTTACCAAAACATCATAGAGGAATTGTGCACACTGAGTGCACTAAATGATACCCCCAGCCTCCCATATAATTATATACAATGGGGAAGTCCATGTTTTACTCTGGGAGAACCGAAATAAGTTTCAGATCAAAAAGTGAAATTAGGATGTGTGCATTGGCATTAAGTAACTAAGAATCTGAAAGTATCATTAAATTTTACTTAGGGGTATAGGAGGATTTGCGAATAAAAGACGGGTACCATTCAATATTATAGAAAGAATGGCTGTTGTCATATTTTGCTCTGGGAAACCCAAAATATGTATCTGTTATTACAAAACCTTCACATTAAGGGGCTGATAATAGTAGCTTTATGCATGAAAATACTTGTAATCTACAGAAACCCGACAACATCCCACAATTCAGAGAAAAAAAACACACTTGTAACTCTTCAATAGTTTACTGCATTGGTTTATAACGGTTAACATGGTTAATAAAGCAAAAGAGGACCAGCCTCCAAAAGTCTCAAATAAAATGTCTGATATAAATAATAAAATTGTTGGAATTTATTAAAACAAATGGAAAATGAAAATGTATTAATACATAATAAAGATAGCTAAGGGTTGTAAATAATGAAAACAATTAAATCATAAATATTTAAAAAATAACATGAAGGATTACATACAGATAGATATAAACATACAGGTTTATATGAATAAAATGCTACAAATAGGAATAAATCATAGAATTATCACAGTAATCAACAAATAAATGTCAAGTTTGTAAAAAAAAAAAAGGTAACAAAATCGATATACTTTAGTATGTCCTTTTTGTACAATATACATGTACTTCCTTAAATAACTCATAAAGAGTGCATATTTTGGACGGAAAAAATAAACAAAACTTTAAATTTATGCATATTATTAGAATACTAGATAAATATATTGTAACAAAAATAAAATACTATGGAAAATTTAATTAACATCGTCACAGAAAAGATTTCAACAGTACTTGAGTTCTATTGCATGGGGAGGAGGGTATATCCTCAGTTGAGTCCCTTCTTTACGTCATCAGACGAGCCTCCAGATGAGCCTTGATCTGAGCGTAGGGAAGCTCGTGATCCAAACGAGTCCTTGGCAGCCATTTTGTTGAGTTTTTCCAGTGTACTGAGGGAGGGAAGAGCTGGGACGGGGGCGTGGTCGTCCTTGGAATTCATCACCTGTAGGCCTGTAATGTTAGAAAATATCTACATTATCATACTGTCACAGACTCAGAATATAGGAATGACCAGGTATGTAGGAAGTAGGTATTTGACTCTAAGATTACAGAGCTATACTTAATTTTTTTTTTATTTTCACACACAGTGAATCTTTAATGCAGATTAAGAACCTCTTTCACAGAAGAAATGATAACAGATATACTGTCAGTATTTTACAGCTTTATAATTTATTTGTTACATGTTACCTTGGTCAGCCATGTCCCACGCCTCCCTGTCAGCAGAGTTGTCCATTATATACTCCAGAACCCGGTCCAACTTCAGGCGCCGAGCCCGCACACTGTCAAATAATAACACAAGCAACATTCAGTGTATGTCGAAAAATAATGTAACATCAAATATTTTACTAGTATGTGTGGATTTCAAAATATCATCTTGTCACAGATCATTAAAATTTTTATCTGTTTTAGTTCAAACTCAGAAGAACTTTATATGTTATAGTTAGGTTCCATTGTCACACTTTATCTTTCTGTATACAAATTTAAATTGCTACTCTTAGTTTTTGTCATTTTCAATAAATAAATCTTGATGTTTAAGTTCGTTAAATAGTGTTCCATCTGTTATTTGAAATAGAATGTCTTTTTACTGTCCATGTCATCATGATTTGATATTTTGGTGAAAGCTGTTTACAATGATGTAATCAAATCATGTACAGACTGATGCTTCTAGTCCTAAGCTTAAACCTGAACTCATCTAACCTGATATAAAGGTAGGCTTTTAAAGATACACGTCCTGATTTGAAATATTTATAACTCACCGTAGATCTGCAGCCTCCAGCATACAGAAGATGATTTTAGCCACAACTTTCTGCAGCATGGGGTCCTTGGTTCTGGCAAACATACTCAGAGACTCCTTCAGCATGGTGTGATCCATCAGTAGTTCACATGTCTGTAAGCAGAAACCCATCAAAAAAACTTCTTAAGGGGCATTTTTACATGATGGCTTCCTTAAAATAGGTGTCCACACAATGTTATGATTTATACCCCAGGAACAAAGTTAGGCATGACTTACATGTCTATTTTCTGCATAGTATAGGAGGATTTTTCCAGCCAAAAGGAACAGCTTTTCATCCATGGTATTCATAGGAAGCTCCAAAAGAACCTCAAGTAGATTTTCCTAAATAGAACAATTGTCATTTTTACCAGAACAGTTATTTTTTGAGTAATTCTTTAACTGTAAATGCAGAGCTCAATTTACAATGGCACCTACCTGGGCACAGATCATGTCAGAACTCTCTATTGCCAGAAGTTCTAGTGTTTGTAGAGCGTATCTCTGAGTCTCCACATCATTGCTTCTACAAAGATGGATCAAGGCCTGAGCTGGAGATAAAGACAGACATTTTAAGTGTTAGTTCTTTATATCAGTGTATTAACATTTAAGTAAAGACAAACCTTCAATATCAAAACAAAACTTTCAAGTTGATATCATAATATCTGATATGACTACAAGATTTATTGACCCGATCACTAGTTATGTCCCTTGATACAGTTACCTGGAATATTCCTGGAGGTGATTTGCACTCGGATATCTCTGTTGAATGCCAGATCCAGGAAGATGCTGGCCACGGTCCTCTGACAAGTTATCGTTCCTTGGTAAGCTGCGCGGGCCAGGTCATCCAGACTGGAATAACACACATTTCTACATAAATATCCTGCCATAACAACATTAATGATAATTGAAGAATCTGATATAACCTACACAGAGCCACTGTATTAAAACAGGCAGTTTATTGATATCTTTTCACCAATATGGCCTAGCTCTTCATTGTTCACAAATTCATGACTTGCATTCTGTAAAAACCTGTGATTTTTAAAATACTTCAATTCATTTCTCACAAAACATATGGCGACATTTACCCATGATCCATGACTACGGCACTCTTGTGTTCGTCAGACTCTGATACTATTCCGTAGATGGCACTGGCAGCTTCCTGCATGATTCGGGAATTCTCTGAGTGGAGTAGTGCTGTCAAAGCCTTCACTCCTCCCATCTCCACAAAGTTGTCCTAAAAATAGGCAGGACATACAGTGAAGGCTGAAATCTATTTAATATTCTGAAATACCTTGTACAATGACACAGACCCACTGAACAGTATTGTAAAAACACAGCTACTGTTATTACCTGTATGGAGGGGATTGTGATGATTAATTACCTGTATGGTGGGGATTGTGATGATAAATTACCTGTATGGAGGGGATGGTGATGATAAATTACCTGTATGGAGGGGATGGTGATGATTAATTACCTGTATGGTGGGGATTGTGATGATAAATTACCTGTATGGTGGGGATTGTGATGATAAATTACCTGTATGGAGGGGATGGTGATGAGTAATTACCTGTATGGAGGGGATTGTGATGAGTAATTACCTGTATGGAGGGGATGATAAATTACCTGTATGGAGGGGTTGATAAATTACTTGTATGGAGGGGATGGTGATGAGTAATTACCTGTATGGAGGGGATTGTGATGATTAATTACCTGTATGGAGGGGATGATGATGATCAATTACCTGTACGGAGGGGATGGTGATGATCAATTACCTGTATGGAGGGGATGATAAATTACTTGTATGCAGGGGTTGATAAATTACCTGTATGGAGGGGATTGTGATGATTAATTACCTGTATGGAGGGGATGATAAATTACCTGTATGGAGGGGTTGATAAATTACTTGTATGGAGGGGTTGGTGATGAGCAATTACCTGTATGGAGGGGATGATAAATTACCTGTATGGAGGGGATGATAAATTACCTGTATGGAGGGGTTGGTGATGAGTAATTACCTGTATGGAGGGGATGATAAATTACCTGTATGGAGGGGATGGTGATGAGTTCCTCTAGAGCCTCCACCGCGTGCTCCTGTGTTCCTTCATCTGTACTCATTGCTAGAGCTAGCAGAACCTCCAAACTTAATCAAACAGAAAAATATAGCAAAAAAAGATTATAACAGTGGTATCTTAAATTCTACAGTTTGATATAGTCTTTATGGATACATTGTTTAGAAGCACAGTTGACTCACCCTCCCTCTGCGACGATCCTGAATTTGTTGTCGTCACCAGAGGCTGCCATGGCTGCCAGCTCATACGCAGCTGTTCTCTTGTCCTTCAGTCTGAAATAAACCTTGGGCATTGAAGGTTTTCTTATTTACAAAGGCAACAAGAATAGTAGACACACTGGTTACATGTAAGAATATTCTTTACAAAGGGAGCTAACCTTCCATTGCGAGCGGCTGCCATCACCATTTCAATATCCCTTTCCTGAACTAGGAATTGTTCAATATAATCTCCAATCTGCAGAGAAAAAAAAGTTCTGAAAATTTTCCCTTTCAAATGAAATATATAGATATTCAAATATTTATAAAATCAAAGGTAGACTGACTTTTGTATTTTCTATTTTACCTCCAGTCTGAAACTGAAGAACAACACGCCCACAACAATGGCCGACAGAAGGAGAAGGAGGGACTGCATGGCGAAGAATATCGCGGTGAAGACGTTCTTATGAGAGCAGTCACTGATAAACTCCCAGTCCTTACAGCCATGATTCTGAAACACAATATTGAATACAATCTTATAGATATCAAAGAATATCGCAGTGAAGATGTTCTTATGAGAGCAGTCACTGATAAACTCCCAATCCTTACAGCCATGATTCTGTAACACAATACAATCCTATCTTATAGATGTCAAATCAGGAATTTCAGAAAGCCTAGTTTTCAAGCTTTTCTTTGCACAAAAATTTAGAGTTGATCTGGTATCTCAAGCAATGGAGAATCAATATCTTTAAAAAAAATATGTCAAAGTTGTCCAAGTGAGTTTGAAGTTCCAAACCCTTTTTCTTCATATGTTTTAACCACAATATCTGGAATTCTCAGATATCTTAAAGCTTTTTTTCTGACAATCACATATAAGATGAAAAACTTACCACAATCACCATCCAGGAAGTGGCAGACATGTAAATAGCTGCTCCTAGTGTCCCCAGAGAAGCCAAGAAGTACGCAATACAGAAAATAAATCTCCTGTAAACAAAGTATTATAGTGTAAGGTCAAGAAGTATGCAATATTGAAAATAATTCTTCTGTAAACAAAGAAATCAGTAGTGATCAAGAAGTATGCCACACAGAAAATAAATCTCCTGTGAACAAATTCATTAACAATGGTGAATGGTGATTATAACTATCCTTTTATATGTTAATTAATCAAACTTCTTTTTGAATATTTATTTATTTAATATGTGTATTTTCTAATTAACACACAACAAAACTATCAGAGGCATTAACCACTGCCATGTTTGTGGTAGACTTTATCAAATAACGTGTGATTTGCTTTTATTCACTTTAATTGGAAATAAATTCTATTTTATTAGATCTCTAATCTTATGTTTGCTGCCTGTTCCAACTCAGGGTTAAAAAATTGGGTCAGTATAATTATATACATGTTGATGGGATGAGAAAATACAAGTCTTAGAATGAAAGAGAAAAATTATCCTTTTCTGGTGGTTTAAAAAAGTTTTTAGTAGAGCCACTTTTTATAGCCAGTAAGCAGAGAAAGGGCAAACAAACAATTTTAAAAGGTGACCTTAGCATATACAAATCTGACTTTCAGACAAATACTTCTTAGTGACTTACAAATGAGTGTTATTTCCAACATATCCTCCAACTCTTGTGTACTGGGGACGGAACAAAACGGCAAAAATAAAAACTGGGAAGGTCCAGAGAAAAGAGTAGTAAAAGGTCGTTACCAGGGTCAGACAGGTGGTCAGGAAGTGCATGTACAACAGGCCCTGAAACACAAGATAAAGAGTCAACAATAGCTCATACAATAACAAGTTATACAGAAGACTGCCCATAATCTTCATTCATAGAATTTTATGCATTACTGCTGCTCAAAATTTTAGCATAAATGAAACTGCTTACAGACAGTGTGTTATCATAGCTGCTTTGCATCAATCTGATCAAAATCAGATCCTCGATCCGCTCCTTTGTTTTTTTATTGTCGCTACATGAGGTAGTGACAATAAAAAAACAAAGGAGCGGATGGAGAATCTGATTTTAATCAGATTGTGCTTTGCATAACAAAAGTATTCATCACCAGAGACTTAGCTATAATACAGTTTGTAAATTAAGTTATATATATATACATTGAAGTCTTTCAGTAGTTTCTCTCTCAGTGTGAATGCTTTGATTTCCTTGTACAATGGGGCCTTGATGTCAGTCGTTTCGTTAGCGTTCAGATCCAGGTTTACTGTGGAGGATCCCGCCACCGACAGTAGGTCAGACATGGACTGAAATAATGGAACATGGTATAAGTATTTAGTTCATATTTCTCTATAGAAATAGAATATTGAATTACATATTGTAGTTTCAACTCTTATCTATGAGCACAGACTGCCACATTCATTCATTGAAAAAGAAAACCCAATGTTATACAGGTACTATTTTTCTTTACAATTGAGATGCATGCCATGGAGAAGAGTGTAGATATAAAATTTTTGTTTGTTAGTTCTCAATAAACAAATACTCTGTATTATGACTGGTACATATGTATAATGTAATTTACATGATATTAACTACTTGAGAAAAACATTTCTTCTTTTATTTTCATTTGATTTATGAGGAAAGAATATAAAATTCATACACCAGATTTCTTTGACAAAGGAATCATCTTAATCACAGAGTTGTCAACAATATCATAATCTCTGATAAGAAAGGCATCCCTGAGGTACTGCCCCTTGTAGCGAAGTCTGAACTGGTGATCTGGGTAGCCAATCTCAAATAACTTGTGCAGCATGCGGGCTCGGATCCGAGCAATCTTGTCATTGAAATTTACAACAACAACAAATGTTCGGTGCTGAAAAAAATTATGATGTATTATGATTAAGAATTTTTATGTTTAACATGTTTAATATACCTATACCTGTATATATAATACATTCTGAACTGAAACAAAATCAATAGATATAAACATACGTGACTACACAAGAAAAGTAGGAGATAATGCAATGAACAGGTCCGGCACAATCTCTTGATTAAGCTATATAGCTTGATTTAGCTATATAGCTTTATTTAGCTATTCAGAATAGCTTGATTAAGCTATTTGCTCAGACTTTTTTCTCAGATGTGTTATTTTTTCAACATGTGCAAAAAGTCGCACCTTGGTGCAGTGGAAAAATTAAACTTTGTACTTTTCTGAATACAATGTATGTAAAAATCACTCACCAAATTGCGTCTCCTTGAGAGACCTTGTACTCAAAGTTTTAAAAGTTTTGGGGCTATTGATGATTGACCACAAAGTTATTTCTTGAATGAAATTATAAAGGAGGCCAGTTATGGCCAACACAGTTCAGCACAATGAGAAGCAATCATACTTATCCACGCCTCACAGCACCCAAAGTAGTTGATAGTTATTAATCAAACAATGGAAATTCGTATTTTGCAAGTATTTAACAGCAGCACTGTTAGAAATTTCTATGATTTAGGTTGTATTTTTAATACTCCATAGTACACATATATGAATAGTCAAATATTTGAGACTTTTTGTTTATTTCTTGCAAAAAACGTTTTTGTGAAAAACTGCATATAAATAGCTTTATCAAGCTATTTTGAATAGCTTAATAAAGCTATATAGCTTTTTAAAGCTATATAGCTTAATCAAGAGATTGTGCTGGACCTGATGAATAACTACCCAATAGACAGTTTTCATAATCAGTCAATTGTATTTTGTGGGAAAAAAACTTCAGACAAAATCATATCAAAATGAGAGGGTAATGAAAGCAGTAAAATATAATTTCCTTGTCTATATTATGTATTTGAGAAAAACTCACCGGAAAAGCTTTACTTTCGATGTAAATTAACATGTTAAGGTTTGAAAAAACACAAGCAACCTTGTTCTTGTTTACATTGGAAACTTTCAAAATGGCGTAAAATATCTTAGATAGCTCGTACATAAAATTCAACAAAAAAGTTTAGTTTTAAGTATCTAATTTGATAGAAATTATTATATCATTTTCATTTCAAGATTAATAAAACATAAAAATGCCAGATAATTATTGATTGACCAATTTGAACGAAAAATTTAAAATAGAATAAAAAGAAAACGATTTATCTTGCATTATGCCATTTCTATCTTCAGTACAAAAGAGTTCTGTAGTGAGTTAACATTTTTTCACTTTCAGACTCTGGTATTTATTTTTTAGACAATGCCAGATCATTTGGGGGCAGACCAGAGAAAAACAAAAGAGGACAAAGAAGATGAAAAGCCAATTCAAGGTAAAATATGGCCGATGATATATACACGACCGTCGTGCACACTATATGGAAAATCTATTTACACGACCGTCGTGCAAATAGCTATTGCAAAGTAATGAGATATATACACGACCGTCGTGCATAGATATTAAGTAAAATCTATCTACACGACCGTCTTGCATATAGCAATTGTATGGAAGGGAATTACCGCCAAAAGTCTATGTATCTTGCTTTTATTCTTATTCTGCCTACTTCTTTATGCTTTGTTATTATTGTAATCATATGTCACTTTATTGTTTTCAGATTCGTCTTTATTACATTTCACTTTGACTTTTATCCTTCTTCATTTCGTCCTTACTCCTATGTTTCTTTATTCTTGTTAAGTCATTTTATTTTCTTTTAAATTGATACAGTATCTTAAATGATTATCTCTATTACGAACGTTAACTCAATCACGCTAACAATGAAGCATATTCAATGAAGACGAATACGAGTTGTCCTAATTTAGTGCCGCATTATAACGCTAGGTGGCAGGGGTGTTCGCTAAGAGTGTTGGTAAAATTAGGTAAGCAAACCGGGCCGGGGTTATTCGAGTTTTTTTTCCCAATTTTCTGCCTTAATACTTTATCAATCGAACTTAAATTTTCAAATGAACGATGTTTGTTATTAGTTCAGGTATGTACCCGATACATGCCATTCCCTCGGAAGTCTCGCTAGATGGTAAGATTTCCCCTGGAAGACTGACTACATAGTGATGCTTCCTTCGGAAGACTATACAGTGGGACTTCCCCTGGGGTATAGCTAGTCTTCCGTGGGAAATCTCGCTATATATAGCAATTCGCCCCCCACTTCATAGCAACCCCTCCCCCGAATATTTTTTTTAATCGTAAAACGATGTTTATATATACGAACGTTTTCAGTTTTTGAAGAAAAGTTATCCGTCCTATACACATGATACATGTATGAATAAATATTTAAATATCATTTTAAAAGTGCTTTATAATTAAATCATTTTAACCAATAGTTAAACATAGATAATCTTCAAGAGTACATATGGATAATGACCCCCCCCCCCGCCTCCCCCTGGGTTAAGTCGCCCGCGTGGCACTGTGGTTACGGCGTCTAGAATCACGAAGTATAGTAGTACTTAAGGAGTCGATCAATACGTCGTGGGTAAGAATTCCACTGAAGGACGTGGAGTTCAATCCATCGGGTGAGATCTAGGCCTTGTTATCCGAGGTCCCGTGTCGCAGAAGGTGCTGGCACGAAAAAAGATCCCTCACTGCTCAATGGCTATAAGTGCCAAGTATATAGGACAAATTTGCAGCTCTCCACCGGCAAGATGTGGCTTCTCCTTTTGAGTTAAAAATTCTCGCAAGGGGCATTATACAATGTACAATCAAACCACCAAAGTCTCAATATATATACTGACTTCCGGGTGGACGACCTCCTATGGGGAAAGTTTCGCCGGTAGAGGGGTGGGTGGCCACGAAACATTTTCCTAAACGTAACTTTTTACTACTGGAAAAGTTCAGCGAAAGGCTTGTTGCCCCCATCCCTTACCCTTTTTATTGCAGTACTAATAGTCAGTTTATATATATTAAAAGTCATGTACTTATTTGCATGAGTAAAATTTACTACTGAAAAAAAGTTGACGACCCCTCCCCCTCACCACCACCAAACAGAATTTTTGAGTTCTAAGAATTTTTTTTAGCTCTTCTGGCTGATCACAAATACGATGCGTACTAAAGATATAAATTCTTTCTTTATTGAAAATTAAGTGCTATTTTAATATAAAATATATTAACGCTGAAAATAAGACCAGGGAGTTTCTAGTATGTCTGGATGCATGATGCCTAGTTCCTACTTCGCCTACCATGCGCGGATCTAGAGGGGGGTGGGGTGTTAGGACCCCCTGGAATTTACAAGGTTTAAAAATGTATATACTAAAGCAAGGAAAAAATGTTAAACGCTCCCTACGAAATAGGATTTTGACGTTTGTGTTTTTTTATGCTCGTCAAGAAATTTCTGGGAATTTCTGGAATTTTTATTTTTAGACTGGGGTGGACCCCCCCCCCCTGGAAAAATTTTTTTGGATCCGCGCCTGCCTACCCATATTAACGCTCCTCACTCCTTTGCAAAGCCATGTCCCTAGAATCACGCACATGAGCAGTTACTATCTTTCGTGAAATGAAGTTCAGTTCAGTGGAAGGTTCTGAAAAACAACCCAATTTATGAGGGTTAACTAGTATCAAAATATTGAACATTTTTATATCAATTAAACTGGAATTCAATTATCCAACAATTAACTTTAATAGAGTTGTATTTTTCAGGCGAGAGAACAGTGACGTAGCATTGTACGTTTTTGAAAGTAGGGAGGGGGCAACAAGAGAATAAATAGTAAAGTACCCAGCTGAAAGCACCTTGACAAGCGCAAAAAAAAAACCCAGGAAATTGTCCAAACTTGAAAATACATACCAGGCGTCGGAACCGTGGAGGGGGGGGGGGGGGGCTTAGCCCCCACTTTAGTTTCCAGAGATAGACTTAGTACAGACGTTCCTGCATAGGTTTAGACCACCCCCCCCCCACCTTGCCATGGACACGATGCAGTATAGGTTTAAAATGGGGAAAGTGGTGTTGTATGGAAAAAAAACTTTGGCACTGGAGTTCGAACCTACCCACCACCCACCACCCCGACGAAATTGAATATTTGAGTTCGGAAAATGGACATTTCTTTTCTTTCTTTTTTTTTTTTTTTTGCTTACTTTCAATTTGCTTCCAATGCCAATGAAATCCTATTTCGAAGGCGGGGTGAGTTTTGGGTTAGATTCAACTTCTTCTATAGAATCAAATTTAAATTTTCTTCCTACTATACGTACTACATTAACTTATTTGACCCTTACTCTTACAAAAAGTGGGTCGGCCTTTCAATGAACATATTCAGTATAGTATAAAGTTATGTCTGAAAAAAGAGGCCGCTATTCCTGTGTGCCCAGAGAAAATAAATATGAAGTTTCCATTATTGGATCGGATCCAGCCTTCAGAAGTTCGATTGATAATTAAAGTACTAAGGCGTATTGAAGAATCTCAAATAACCCGACCCGGGTTTGGTTACCTAGTTTTACCAACACTCGTAGCGAACACCACACCACCTAGCGTTATAATGCCGCACTAAATTTTGACGGTTTGACAACTTCCATTCGTCTTCATTGAATATGCTTCATTGTTTGCGTGATTGAATAATTTATTTAAGAAACTGTTTAAGTTTAGAAAAAAGTAGAATGAATTTACAAGAATAAAGCAACATAGAAGTAAGGACAAAATGAAGAAGGATAAAAGTCAAAGTGAAATGTAATAAAGACGAATATGAAAACAATAAAGTTACATATAATTACAATAATAACAAAGCATAAAGAAGTAGGCAGAGTAAGAATAAAAGCAAGATACATAGACTTTTGGCGGTAATTCCCTTCCATACAATTGCACATTACCCGAGATATGTACACGATCGCATTTATCGTCGTGTACCCTAAATTCGTCCGTACCCTAAATTCGTCCCCAAACTTCTCGAGACCAGCACGTTTCGAACTCCGTATCGAAGACGTCATTATTAATTGTTTTAGTGAACCCAATTATGCAACTTTTTCAGCAATTATTTTTCAGAATTAGCAGTTTAGTATTAAACTTAAATAAAATAAAAATACTTAAAATATCTGATTATTCCTTATGTCCATTTTTATTGAAAGTGTACAGTTTACTTACGTTCCCCAAAATTACTTCCAGATCTAATATAGGCCTACCTTCATTTTATTATTTTATACCCGTCAGTGTATTGAATTACGTGCATGGGCTACAAATTAAAACAATTTATAAATACTGTGCTTCTTATTTTCCCTTTTCTTGTGTGTTTGTTTTGTTTTAATACGTTTCATTTAATCGAGATTTTTTAAAGAATATGTTACGGAGACGGAAAATAAATAAAATCAAATATGTTATATCAAAAATATTTCCCATACAGAAGAATTTATCATACCACCCCTTTCAATAAAAAATCAATCTGTCAACATAACCAAGCATTGATGATCACATTGTGTGAATAGATCTACTTTTGACCTTGCCAAGTCGCCAGTCCTCCTTCCCCCCCTTTGCTTGCAAAAAAGTCGGTAAGTAGCCAAGTAATCAAGAAGAAAATGTTTATTTCTACAAACCAAGAATTTAAATTATTTTATTGAACAGTCCGAACAGTCATTTTATTGAGCCGACCAAAGAAGGTGGATTTTTGTCACAATTTTTACTAGCTGCAGATCTGTAGCGTTATGGTTTTATATAGTAGCTTGATCAAGACAACTATATAAAACCATAACGCTACAGATCTGCAGCTAAATTTTTACCAGTTTGACAGGTGCTGTGTGCGCTGACGTGGTGCAATTTAATGGGTGCATTGAAGCATAACTAATCCAGCGGGCGTCTACTGGGTCGAAATTAACGATATAATCAAGTAAAACAAGATCTTTACTGCAAATTCTTTTATTTCTCATTTTATATAGTATATGAAAAGTTTATATAGTATATGAAAAGTCTTTTTTCCCTGTAATCATGGTAATTTAAATATTATAATTTGTGGATATTTCAC
The DNA here is from genome assembly GCF_032062105.1 of Saccostrea cuccullata. Classification (NCBI taxonomy): domain Eukaryota; kingdom Metazoa; phylum Mollusca; class Bivalvia; order Ostreida; family Ostreidae; genus Saccostrea; species Saccostrea cuccullata. The sequence goes on along the minus strand of NW_026933211.1, from coordinate 18,827 downwards.
ACATTATTATAATAATTATGTGATCAATTCAAGTCTACGCATTAAATTATAATAGTTTTCCTATGGTTTTTTTTCAGATTGTGCCCGACTTGCACTGCTCAAATATTTTGATATTCTATCGGTTTTTGCCAGTAAGGTCAATGAATTTTGGAAAATCTAAAATAAAACATTGTATAATTCACATATCAGGTAATTTGATGAGCATACAATAACATGACATCGTTGAAAGCACGTTCGTGTTTTTTTTTTTTTTAAATTTCGTTATAAAGAAAACGGAGCCGGTATAATCGAAAACAATTTATGTTCTTTATATAATGAAGAGAGTAAACTTTCCACTTCCTTTACGGTTCTCACAAAAAATCACCTTTCCACTAATCAAAATTAAGTATACGTATAAAATAGTTATCCAAGTGCAGATATAATTACGTATATTTAGCGTCTAATTCATGCAGTTTTGTAATTAAGGTGCTATACTATATAATTTGGAGATTCTGCCTGTGAAGTCAAAGAGAATTATTAATAATTTTTTTTTTGTTTTTTTTAAAGTAACATAAGTTCATAAAAAAAACAAAAACAGGTTTGACAATTATTTTTTTGAAAATTAAATTTTAGTGCCTTTTGAAAATATATTGAGGTCATTTTTTTATACAATAATATAAAGAGATATTCTCGATTTTATTTCCTAATATAGAGAGAAATTTTCATTTTACTTAGGTTGTGCATCATTTGTTCTCAATATCGGCACCACTGGCACTGAGATGTTTGAATTAAATCAGTGCGTCAGGTCATTTGTTCATGTTGTTTATTCCACAGAATCCATATCCTTAATTGATTGAAACAAATGGTTTAATTAATACAACAAGGTTCAAAATTCAATAAGAAGTAAATGATTTCTGACAACAAGTGACAATTACTACATACATCGGATACATGTAACCAAGTAATTGGTCGTACATGCGAACCGTCTTAATTGGGACGAAACGTCTCAGTGCGAATGGTCTGTGGGGACGAACTGCCTCGCACTCAAACAAGGAAAGATAAATACTATGCATGTTTGATGTTTTACACGACGGTCGTGCGAATAGATAGTTTTCGATTGACCAAGAGTTAGTTCCCGTTGGCCGCCATACTGGAGGTCCAAATGCTCATATTCCTTCATTGTTCAACCAATTTAAAATTTTTATATTTGCTATTTTGAATTAGAATTCATTATTTTTCTGAAGTATATAAATTTTTGGAAGCCTCCTTTAATTAAAAAAAATTATTTGATAAAGTTTTTCCACCAAATATTTCTGCTATATTTTCTTAAACTTGGTAAGACAAAGAGGGAAAATCACTGAGTCGACCTCCAATATGGCGGCCAACGGGAGGTAACTTTCGCTAAATTCAGGCCTATCGAAAACTATCTATAGTCATTGGAATTATATACATGACGGTCGTGCGAATAGTCATTGGAATTATATACACGACGGTCGTGCGAATAGTCATTGAAATTATATACACGACGGTCGTGCGAATAGTCTTTGAAATTATATACACGACGGTCGTGTATATAGACACTGCCAATAATATTTGATTTCTACAGACCAGAAAGACTCGACAGAATTTTCTCAGTTGTTTTGAATTAGTTTGTGATAAATATTTTTCATTAAGTAAGTTAACATATTATCTCTTTAAATCTGAAAGTGAACTATTTTAAAGGCCAATATCTCAATGACCATTACGCACCAAGGATTGTATTATAATTGAGTTATCCATAAATGACTAACAGGAGTAAAGCCAGATTGCCTAAAAACCCTGAATTTTTTTTTTAGCATTGGACGAAGGGGATATTGCCTTACTAAAAACATATGTAAGTAAAATAATATGAATCTGCTGTCCTATGAATTATGACCTGGTGGGAAAAAATATGAGTAGAGTAATACGTTTTACGGTGTGACCGTTGGGGTGAGCGCAGTTGTACCATTAAAAAAACTTGAAAAATTGATCAGCCACTTCAAATATCAAACCGCACAAGACATCTCGGCTAGCTGTGACGTCACACGACATCACAGAGCTTGTCAGAGCTTATGGAGACAGCCGAGCGTCTGGCCGAAACTAAAGACCTAGTGCAATTTCAGTCGAAAAACATTGCAGAGGTATTTTTTGTTGCTTTGAAAGATTTTCACAAACTGAAAGCCTTTTATGCTTTACGTTATTATTTATTTATTTATTTATTTATTTATTCGCGCAAAGGACATTGGGTAGTAAAGGAATTCTGGGAATGTTTCAAATAAAAATTTGCCTGACGTATGTACAGATTTCATTCCGAATTTCCTCTGTTCTTATACGTAAGTCAATTGAGCTCGCTTCGCTGCGCCATTATTAATCCTAAATATGTTTTACGGTGTGACCGTTGGGGTGAGCTCAGAACTATACATAGCTTACAGTTGAATTGTTGAATGTCAGTCGGCCTGAACAAATGCAGACTGTGATGTCACCTGACTTCAGAATTTATGGAGACATCCAAGTGTCTGGTTAAACGAGACTTCAAGTCTGGTGCAATTTTATTATAATGAAATACGGTGTAGAGTAGATGAAAATATTTTCCGTGACTTTTAAGCTTTGTGGAAATAAAGAAAAGTAAACATATCTAGGTAAGGAACAATTGGTCCTTTGTATGTTTGAAAGTAAATTCGCATTGAACCTTGGGAGCGAAGGAATTCTGGGAAGGTTTCACACAAAAACATACAGATTTCATTCCAAATTTCCTCTATTCTTACACGTAGTCTATTGAGGTCGCTGCATTTGCTATTATCACAATGTCATATTCTGTAGGATTCTTTAATAAGGTACTGGATACAGTCAAATGCATTTCTTTTCCCAAATGTTTCAAACAGTCTTCATCTTTTGTTGGCCCAAAAGTGAAATTATGCATCAATTATGCACAATTAATGTGTCTGTAGATTTTTATATACATGTATTTTTTTTGTCCAAAAGGGAGTTGGCCAGTATAGTAAAGCCATAAAAAGTGTGGAGGAAGATATCCAAAATGGGGTCAAAAAGGTCAATGAATTAGCAGGTATACAGCATTTCTTAACAACAGCATCATGTTCTGTTACAAGTCTATAATTAGAGGGGTTTGATATGTTCAATTATTATTTACTTCTGAACACATACAATTACAGCTAAACAAAATTTAAACATTCTTTATAGATAAATATATAGCAGCAAGTAGATTATGATAGAAATGCCTGGAATTTTAAATAAACTTAACATTTATGTACAGTTTCATTGAAAAAATACTTACTCACACACAAGCTTCAAGCAAGATTTAGGTGTTAAATGTAAATATTGGAAAAAAAGGAAATGTATCATTACAAATACATTTATGTAAATACAGTGTTAAAAAGATAGGATTGATTACTTTGAACCTCAAGGAAAAGGTTGATTAACTTTCCTAGCCTATGGGACAGTTTCATTCTTTAGAATCTGCAAAAATTGAAGTTCGTAAAAATATCATGGTTACAATATGCTTTATGAATTACATCTATAAATACAATCAAACTTGTAGTATACCTATAGTTAAGTTTTGGCATTACGTACATTGTAGGAATCAAGGAGTCAGACACAGGACTAGCCCCACCTGCTCTCTGGGATTTAGCTGCAGACAAACAGACACTTCAAAGTAAGATCAATACTTCAAATTTATCACCAGAAGATAGAGATGTTTTAAAAGTTGCTTTCTTATCATATTGAAAATCTCATTTTATTTCCTAATGAAGTATGTCTTCCGCCTTTTACTTACAGGTGAACAGCCATTACAGGTAGCCAGGTGTACAAAGATCATTAATGCTGACTCAGACGACCCCAAATACATCATCAATGTGAAGCAGTTTGCCAAGTTTGTGGTAGATCTGGGGGACCAGGTGGCGCCCACGGACATAGAGGAAGGGATGAGGGTGGGGTAGGGACACAGTTCATATTTAGTTACAAAAACATTTCTTTTACAACTGTGGAATTTCTTGTATATGTTTAAATATGATGTAGAATTTTCCTTGATAAAATAATCCTCAAGTAGATTGTGACATTGTGTTTTCTTATGTAAAATAATCATCAAATTCAAGTAACTAATTTATCCAACAAGTATCTGAATCTTCTAACACTATTTCCTTACAGTGTGGACAGGAACAAATATCAGATCCACATTCCTCTGCCCCCAAAGATTGACCCCTCAGTGACAATGATGCAGGTGGAGGAGAAGCCTGACGTGACATACAGTGATGTGGGAGGGTGTAAGGAGCAGATTGACAAGCTGAGGGAAGTGGTGGAAACCCCATTACTTCATGTAAGTCACACCATAACCCCAAAATAGTAATAGGAAATGGTGGAAACCCCATTACTTCATGTAAGTCATGCCATAACCCCAAAATAGTAATAGGAAATGGTGGAAACCCCATTACTTCATGTAAGTCATGCCATAACCCCAAAATAGTAATAGGAAATGGTGGAAACCCCATTACTTCATGTAAGTCATGCCATAACCCCAAAATAGTAATAGGAAATGGTGGAAACCCCATTACTTCATGTAAGTCACGCCGTAACCAAAAAATAGTAACAGCAAATGGTGGAAACCCCATTACTTCATGTAAGTCACGCCATAACCAAAAAATAGTAATAGCAAATGGTGGAAACCCCATTACTTCATGTAAGTCATGCCATAACCAAAAAATAGTAACAGCAAATGGTGGAAACCCCATTACTTCATGTAAGTCACGCCATAACCAAAAAATAGTAACAGCAAATGGTGGAAACCCCATTACTTCATGTAAGTCACGCCATAACCAAAAAATAGTAACAGCAAATGGTGGAAACCCCATTACTTCATGTAAGTCACGCCATAACCAAAAAGTAGTAACAGCAAATGGTGGAAACCCCATTACTTCATGTAAGTCACGTCATAACCAAAAAATAGTAACAGCAAATGGTGGAAACCCCAATTCTATATGTAAGTTCACCGTCACCCAAAAATAGTAATATATATCAGAGTAACAAAAAGTGGTGGAAACCCCATTACTTCATGTAAGTTACACTCTAACCCCAAAACAGTAATATCAGAGTAACGAAAGTGGTTTACTTCCATTACGCCATTACTTCACGTAAGTAACCCCAAAAAAGTAATAGAGTAACAAGATGTTGTGGCAATACCACTATCACGCCAAGCATAAACTTTTTAGAGTGCATTCTCATACCAAAGGTTGTGATCTTTCCACAGAATTATAAAATTTTGTACCGTAATTTTCGGATTACAGGTCGATGGGGTATATAGGTCGAAAGGCTCATTTTTAGCCTTAATTTTTAAAAAATCCTTAGATAGGACGAACTTACTATATAAGATGAAGCTTTGTTTCTCTATTTTCTAAAGATTCTTATGCCGATACAACGTATCACAACAGGTAAACCTCTAAAATTAACGGGATAATTCCGTGACATGAACGTATCAAGAAAATAAACTGGTATTTTAATGAATACAGCATTTAAATAAACTTTTATGTAAATGTAGTTAAAACTTCTTTGAATTGTGTTACTACTTATTTTTCTCCAACTTGCCTGTTCAATGCCGCTGTAGTTTCACACTGTTGTTAAACCAGAGGCATAAATAACGCATAAATACGTTATTATTTTACAACTATAATTCGGGAAATACCCAAGATCAAAGAATAATAATTCCGATTTAGGAACAACTTGGACACATTCCTAATATATTTTATTCAGACATTATTTACCGGTGGATGACAATTACTTCGATGTCCGACATTTTTATTTCTCTTCTCCAGGGATTTGCTAAAACATGCAAACAACCACTGAATGTATATATCTAGCAACAGTAAAGAATTGAAATGATATTAACACGCTATAAGTTTAATTTATAAATTTAATTGAGAGTACATTAACAATTTGACAGTCATTATGAATTTCACGGCTTTGTTTGTTCAGTGATGTGTAACACTAATACCCTATAACGGCACGTGGATTTGTTAATCATGCCCTGCAGGTATTTAAACCAACACAGGTGTTAACACCTTTGCGTACACAGTGTAAATCCCTTTATCTCTCAGACAATTAAAATTCTGTTAGAAGCAAATCTTTGTATACCGGTAATTCAATGTACTTCTTGAAGCTTTTAATAAACCTTATATGATTAGCGGTTTATTTGGTATGTAACGGGAGAGGAGAAAATGCAGTGGACCAGACCGGGATTCGAACCTGGGCCCCCTGAAACTCCGGTCAGGTGCTCTACCAACTGAGCTGTCTGGCCACTGGCGATCGAACCTGGCTGACCGCCTTATTCCTCCCTCCTTAAAGATCTTTGGCCCTCCAAAGATCCCAACCCAGGCTCATCCCTGGCAGGTCTTTCACCTGTCAATTCCAGATCCTGGTCATGGCACCAAATGTAACAGGAAAGGAGAAAATGCAGCGGACCAGACCGGGATTCGAACCCGGGCCCCCTGAAACTCCGGTCAGGTGCTCTACCAACTGAGCTATCTGGCCACCGGCGATCGACCCGGCTGACCGCCACCGGTAATTAAATTTTGGAATTGACTGGCAACAATTTACTTTTTTACATTTAAATAAATATAACACTATCACAATAAAAAAAAATAACATGCTATTTCAATTTATCGCTACTAATAAATGGTAAAAACACTAGAGTTGTGATTGTGAAAAATTTTCTGTATTTTAAATTTTGATACGGTCGCGGTTTTACTTTTAGTACACAGTCGTGACTTCCTAACTTCACAAGATGGCTACCGCATGATGTTAATGGATAATACCTTGAGGAATTATTTACTAGATGAAGCAATGTTTTTTTCTTTTGTCTTCAACAGATATTTAATGGAATTCATTTTGTAAGAAAGCTATAGAATAAATATTTTATTGTTTACCGGGGCATTGATTTTTTTGCGTAAAATAATAAAAAAAGTTACACAAGTGGCACAAATTTGCTTTGAAATTGACGTAAATTTTCCTGATTTGGGGGCATTTTTCGTAAACTTGAGCCTTAAATAGGCCAAATTCTGTATATTGGGCGACCCCAGCCGTTCGAAAAAAAATGTCGACCTGTAATCCGAAAATTACGGTAGATTTGAAGGTCAACATGTTCATTCTTGAGTTCAGAGCAGATCCATTGAGCTATCTTGGTGGGATGGATTGGGGTAGAGGTACTTAATCTTTGAAGATGACATAGATACTAGTATCCCATGCTTGTTTACTTTATTTTTTAGCCTGAACGTTTTGTTAACTTGGGCATTGAGCCTCCTAAGGGTGTGTTGTTATTTGGACCACCAGGGACGGGTAAAACATTGTGTGCACGAGCCGTGGCCAACCGTACTGATGCCTGCTTTATCCGAGTCATCGGTTCAGAACTTGTTCAGAAATATGTCGGAGAGGTAAGATAGATGATTAGACTTGACACCTCAAAATTTCAAACTTGTAAGGCAGAAGCTGAGATTTTAAATGTACATTAATGTTAATGCTTGTATTTTAGGGTGCCAGAATGGTGCGTGAACTGTTTGAGATGGCCAGAAACAAAAAAGCTTGTATTATTTTCTTTGATGAAATAGATGCTGTTGGAGGTATGGTTGTAAAAAAATAATTTACTGTAAATCATATTCTTATTTTTCTTTATCTCAACCTTAATGGCTACAAGTATTATACACAAATATATGAAGTGTTGAAAAACAAAATTTAAGACATGAAAATTTAATTCCATGACTGATATTCATTGGCTAAGGGAGTTAATTGTATAAAGTTTCTGTATATAGTGTCACGTGATGTTATTTTTTGGGACAGGTGCCCGTTTTGATGATGGAGCCGGCGGTGACAATGAAGTCCAGAGGACGATGCTGGAGTTAATCAACCAGCTCGATGGATTTGATCCCCGTGGTAACATCAAGGTTCTCATGGCAACCAACAGACCAGACACATTAGATCCTGCACTGATGAGACCAGGGCGTCTGGACAGGAAAATAGAATTCGGACTCCCAGATCTAGAGGTAGGATCAAATATAAATAAAATGGATTTGTGCAACAGATAAATGTTAATGCAGACTGTACTAAATATTCCTGAGATGTCCATCTTTTTACGCGCCCAGATCGAAAGATTGCGGGTTATATCGTTGTTTTTCCCTTAAAATTTTATTTTTGCAGGTTATAAAGATATATATTCTTTTTTTGTTTGCAAAAAAGGAGAAAATATTTATGTCAATTTTCCTTTATAGGGAAGATCTCACATATTTAAGATCCATGCCAGGTCTATGAGTGTAGAAAAAGACATCAGATATGAACTACTGGCTAGACTGTGTCCAAACAGCACAGGTAAGTGATAGAAATATCATTGTATTAACATTTATAAGTTGATGAATAGTAAATTCCTTTTTAAATGGGTAGTATTTTTGAGTATTTTTTATTTATCTGGCTTAACGTATAGACACGCTTACAATTTTTAGCTCAGCTGATGTATCTGTTTGTACATTAATTACAAATGAAAAAGGGTATTATGTTAGATAGGAATTGTTATGGTGCTTGTAATGACTGATAATACTGTTTTATAGGAGCTGAAATCCGCAGTGTTTGCACTGAAGCTGGTATGTTTGCCATCAGAGCCAGAAGGAAAATGGCCACAGAAAAAGACTTTTTAGAGGCTGTGAACAAAGTGATTAAGGCATATGCTAAGTTTAGTTCCACTCCCAGGTACATGACATATAACTAGACAATGTGAAACATCCAGTGTTCATGTGACTTCATTCATCAGTGTGGTAAATTCTCTATCGGCAAATAAATGTTTGACAACTGGTCTACTTTAATTTGTGTTTGCTCATAGCAGTTTAATATTCTTCTCCCATTAAAGTTTCAGTGTTTTAACTAATTAAACGAGACACACAGTACATGTATGGTTGATAGCAGATAGTTTTTGAAATGAGTGAATGCTCATGTAGATTTAAAAAAAATAAGTACATGTACTTGCTTTTCACTTTTTGCCTTTTCATTAGAGGTTATAAATGTGTGTGGTAACCAGATGAATGTCCAGAGTTACTCTTTAATAAAATACATGTATATTTTGGAATGAATGAAATCAATATATGGAATTATTTGAAGCATGTACATGTATATGGTGGCATATTTCTGTCCCCTACATGCAAGATAAATAATGTTAGCATGCAACATAAATTATGCAGACATGCAACATATTTATGTCAACATGCTAGTAAATTATGTGGACATGCAAGTTACTAATCTGTGGTGCCACATTTCTGCCCCCTACATGTAAGATAAGTTATGTTAACATGCCACATAACTACGAGGGTCGTTAGAAAAGTTCACGGACACATTGAATTACGGAAAATCTATGGTGTACTGTTGAGTATGATCTATGTCGGAATAAATTCCTACATTTTTTTTATTGGTAGGTAAAAAAATCAGGTCCATATAATAAAATCTTGAAAATTTACAACGATTTTTACTATGAGGTCATGGGATTCACGGAGCAATCGCTTGACGTAAGGCGACGGGACAACCAGATTTCAACCCGTTATGCTTTGTCGCAGTTCTATAAATCTTCAGATTTTTCTTATCTTTTTTCTACTTTAAAATTGAATATCTACATCAAGACATGTTACTTTTCTTCTATAATGTCTTTTGCACTGATTCGGATATTATTGAGATCTTAAAAAAAAATCTCTGCAGTTAATCAGTTAATCGATCAAGTATGGAAACTATGCAAAACCATATAGGCGCAACGCAACGTTCATGCGATACGGGGGTATTGAAGTATCGCTGGAGTTAATCATTCAAAATGTCAATTCTTCCATTCTTATGAAGCCACAACCATTTGAAAACTTGTCCTTTGTAAGTATAGGAAATTCCCTGCAACATCTTGAACATTTCAATATCTTTTTAGACATTTTCCAGTCTGCAAACACAATTTTTACTTATTGCAGTGCTCCATGACGCTCAATGATGTTCCGATTTTTGGCTGTGTTTTTAAGCGTTGATCATTTATAAACGGCTATAAAACAGCCATATACCCTCCAATTTAGTTCAAAATTTCTCCCAGTGACGTTTTATGAATACTTTAGCGGCAGGTAAAATATCATAAATCTCTTTGCGCTACAATTGTGCAATTTCTAATTTTAATAAAGTCTTTGTGATGTAAACGTACCAAAATGTAGCATGCTCCGTGAAGCAAGTTTTATCAAAATAAAAAAGCTGTATATTTTTCAATAATCACCGAAGAGCAACAAATTCTTGTATATTTATTGGAAAAAAGGCAAAGATTTTATCTGGAAAGTTTGACCGGTTTCGTGGAAATAGCGCGCTCACAATTGAACTTGTCCGCGAACTTTTCTAACACCCCTCGTATGTAGACATGCAACATGCAAATTATTTATTTTCACATGCAAGTTACCAATCTTATAAGAAAATATAATTTAAATATGGTTAAATTAACTTACTGATGGCCATATCTTACATCTTAGATGCAAGATGCAGAATAATTATGTAGACATGCAACTTACTTATGTCAACATGCAAGATAATTATGTCAACATGGGGTAAGATGTGTTGAACTTCAGTTTTCTTGGTTTAAGTTGCACACCACTTTGACTGACACTTTACTATTTTACTTGCACAAGATCTTATTGAGATGACAGAAGAGGATACCAGTATCATCAGCAAGGCCAAGGTCCTCTAAGATGGAGAAAATGGACCATGTTATACCTTGTTTACAATCACCTGTTGTTTTATTCATTACCCAGTCGATGATAAGAATACGATGGGAGAAATGTTCCATTCCTGTCTGGCTCCAAAGTTGACTGTAAAACAGCCTGTATCTGTGTCATTGAGTTTATGACTGAACATTCAAACTGTGTAGAGAAGCACTTGACGAGGTTTATGATTTTTATCTGGCACTCCGCATGCTTTTAAAATTTTCCAAAGTGTGTCTCTATAAATACTATCAAAGGCTTTCTTGTGTATATACTCAGTAGTTTATATTACATAAAGCGGTGTTTTCCATTCAATTGATACCTCTGTGGTGTTTTTCAGAGTGAATATTTGGTCAATGTAGCCTTTCCCTTTTCTAGGCCTATATCCTGCCTGTTCTTGTTTTAAGACATTTGTAATTTTGTAAATGTCCATTCTTTTGAGAAGGAATCTGCAGAGGACTTCCCTTGGGATGGAAAGCAGAGTTATTCCTCTCCATCACAATTTCCGAGACCTCCTTTATTGGGTAGTTTTGAAATTAGATCTTTGACCATGGTCAAATTGCCCTTTAAAAGGTTGCTTGAATCCTATCTCTAGGCCTGTTGCTTTTCCTTAATTTCAAGAATTTTTCTATTCCTTCTTTTGTTGGTAGGTCGGTGTTAATACAATCTTTTCGTCATTCTGTTGTTCCATACCGTATTATGTTCGTTTTATCGCTCAATTCCTTGGTGATTATAAAAAAAGTGTCCTTTACTCTGGAAAATCTGATGATTCTCTTTGGGCATCATTTGCTGTGTCGTCAGCAAATTGATTGAAAAAAATTACGTTTGTTACCTCTGGCTAATTTCTTTATTTCTTTGTCTTTCTGTATTTTATATAATTTTTTAAAGTTTCTCTCTCTCTTTTATACAGATTTAGCTTTGTGCTTGCTTCTTTGGTGTTTCAGGTGATTGAAACAACCACTATAGTCTGGTTTCCGTATCCAAGTTTTTCAGCATTTTGCTGGGAGACCTGTTTGATGTTTTGTCAGTGACTTTCTAAAGAGCTTTTATTCCAGGTTTTATAACATTCTAAATCGGTTTCTCAGTTCCATACAGAATTTTCTTTGAACATCACGCTCAATCAGCCGCGTAGTATTGTTAACCTTCTCTTTGATATGATTTCATCAGTTTCAGTCTCAGTTAAGCAATGACATAGGTGATCACTATTCATGTCTGTCTCTATGATCTGGTTTCTAGTGATCTTCTCCATTTCTTATTAATGATCATATGATCAACTTGGTTTTCATCACAGTGGACTGGTGAGGTTTATTTTACGGACTTTCTACATGTTTACAGATGGCTACTCCAATGACAGCTCCATTCGTGGAGCATGGATTTGCCAGTTTTTTCCAAAATTCCATTTAACTGTTCCAATCCCAAAATTCATTTCCCATAGATCTTTTATGTTGGCTGTTGTCATTTCCAACTTTTGTATTTTGGTCTCCCATTTCGAAAAGGACATCGTGCTGTGGTGTTTTGTAAATTTGTTGCTTTATAAAAAGCATCTGCATATGTCTTCATCTTTGGCACCATCAGTTGGTTCTGTACATAGCATTGAAAGACAGTGGTCTTTGCATAGATGGAATGGGAGTTGGAAAGTTGGAAATGACAACAGCCAACATTAAAGTTCTAGGGAAAAAGAATTTAGGGATTGGAAAAGTGATTACCGCTAAATTTTATCAATAAGGCAATTGGTGATTACAATTCATTTCCACTACATTTTGAATTGTACTTAATATCAATCCGTACATGGATTAGTCGCTGGCTAACGAAAGAGACAATGTAGCTGTAATGTTGCGGTAATTGTACTTTGTGTAGCGGTATGAACATGCAATGATAATTTTGAAAATGTAGTGGTAATAAATATACCCCGTGTAGAGGGGGTATAGAGGATGGAAAAGAAAGATTCACGCATACTGCTCTCTTTTCATCTACAAGTACATGTAGGTTAGCCGTGTGATCCTGCCACACGATATGGAATTCACTATACTGTGGGAAGCCATCAACACGATTATAAGAACTAAAAACACAATACGGTACTCTAACAGGGAATGCATGTTGTGATCCATGATGTAATTGATATTTCTTATTAACACTCTGTTTATGAAATTAAATCCGAGTTTTTAATGCTTTGTAGTATTTGTCAGTAGGTAAGTGTGAAGGTCAAGGCAGATAGTTATTGACAAATCATGGTAATCATTTCGTAACAGGTGTGCCGACCAAGATCTGATGGTATCACGTGCTTTTTTATGACAAAACTGACGTACCAAATTTTTTTATCTTTGTAAGACATAACAAAAACATACGATCATTTCATAATATTTATCTCTTAAAAAGAATTTAATTAAGATCATATGAAAAATGCAAGATAAATAAAAGTACATGAATACAATTTATATGCGTACATATCTTAGTGGTAATCCGTAAAATATTTTTGCACAGTGTGAAAAAAAAACTTAATTATGTTTGAGTTAAGAAATAACTTTATTAAAATACGTTTCTTCATATACTGATGCGCAAAAGAAACGCAACAAGCAGTATTCTACAAATACATTGTATTTAATTTTTTTATCATCAGCTTGGCCGAGATCTGGTGCCCATATTTTTTGCAGATTGATGGAAAAAAATGAAGCTGAATGAATTATATAAAAAAAAAATGTATTCTATGTCAAAGTACAGCCTTTTGGCAAATAACTAGCTCAGAACTGTAGCTCTCTGAAAAAAAAAAATATTGACAGACCGGAGAGCTGCAGTGCCACCCATTGAAAAAACTGTATATTTAAATGCGCTCTATTCTGGATTAATTCTTCCAAATTCTAACCTCAACTGCAAAAAGGCTAGATTTAAAAACATTCCTTGCTCCTCTATCAAGTTCTCTCGTAGTTGATATCTGTACCAAAATGGCAGTATAAATAGACGAAATTTTCAACGTTCTCAATTTCAGCTCAAGGATGGATATTAACAAAAATTATAAGGAATGATTTGTTGTGGGAACAGTGAAAGAATATGTTAGGAATACACGGTTTGTATTATTCTGAGATGACAGTTTGAACACATGGAGAAATAAATGGAGAAACAGCGCACTTTTTCGCAGTAAATATAGTTTTTTCAATGGGTGGCATTGTAGCTCTCCGGTCTGTCAATATATTTTTTTTCGAAGAGCTACAGTTCTGCAGCTAGCAAATAACCTGAAATTTCTGTCTATTTCTGTCAAGGAGTTGTAAAAATTTCAGTCTTGATGTAATACCTTTCAAAGCAGGCTACGGACTATACATATACAAGCATAACATATAAATTTAATAAATTGAATTAAGAAATACATAATTCAAGTATAAACTCTTCAAACTATTTGGTTTAAACTAATAAAGAAAACAAATATCGTTATAGTAACTCATGTAAGTTCAAATGACGCAGTATGCAAAGAACAAAGATAAAATGCAAAAACTGTTAAAGTATTCTACGTTTAATATTTAAATTATCGAGGTGAAATAGAGTTAAGTGCTTTCAATTTTCTTAAAACAATACATACAGAGATGGAAATTTCAAAATTTGATAGCATTAGACGGAAGATTTTTTCAGATATTTTTTGATAGACAATTTTGAAAAAGAGGGGCTATGGACTATACATCTGATAATACTGATATGTTTCCTTAAATGATATAACATAAGTATATTACTGCTTGTAAAAGTACATAATTGTTAAAATGATATTCTAAGAGTCATTTAATATTTATTGAACAATTTCATCTGCATATAAAATCCTATTTATGCAACTGTGTTGTTTTTAAATTCAAGAAATGAAACAAAAACGTAAATATTCAAAATTCACAATACAAGTTTAACAAAAACTTTTTAATGTATGTCAGACTTACATTTTATCGGTGTTCTAAAAGAAAAATATAGTTTTCGACCAAGAATAAACTTCAATTTAACTTCCAACAAGGATAAATTCTGTGTATGCAATAGGGCTACGGACTATACTGTTTCATGTGTCTCTATTTTTATGGTTATCATCTTGGAAAAAAATTAATTATAGGATTAGATTTTGACCAATATTTTTTATTTACTTTGTATTTGTATTCAACCCAAACAGTTTCAAAATTTATACATAAACATTAATTTTCTAATGTCTTTTCATTGTCAAATGTTAACGACTAAATGTAGCATATATTGTTGATGGCCGAACTTATGATTAAAAATTAACAATCATGAACTTTCAGCAAATTTTTGACATGATTTGGGGTGGGACACATTATATTATATATATAATTTTTTACAGCTATTTCTTTACCATTTGTTTGTGTAATGAACAACTCAAGTATATAGTCACCCACCTGATGCAGTAGATAAAACAGTCTCCTTTGCACTAAAGTCGCTCAGTAAGGAGTGGATCCTAACAAATATAATGTCGGTTCAAAAAATTCCCACTGCGAAATGAGTACAGATCTAAATTTATAATCCACCATGATAAATTAATTGCATCCCAAAATCAGGGACATAAAAAAACAACCAACTAATATACAATAAGGATATACTTTATGTGAGTTTATGTTAATTCATGCGAGCCCGTCTCTGTTTTCTTCGACTAGAACTTGTTGATTGTCCACATTCTGACGCCTTGGGTTTGAGCAACTTTGCTATTATTGCGTCAAGAAAATGTTTAAATGAATGTTTTATATAAATTTCCGAAAATGAAGGATATGGAGATATCGAACAGTATTCAGTATCAAAGTCCATAAAACAATACAAAATAGGTGCAGAGCAAACACGGACTTCCAAAACATCAGTCAGAGGCGGGATCAGGTGCCATGGAGGAGTGAGCATCCCCTGCCGACCGGTCACACCCGCCGTGTGCTCCTTGTCATGATCGGGAAGTACGGGAAAATCCGTTGTCAATTCAGCGTATAAATAATGGACTAACAATTAGTATGAAAAACGTCAGTCAGCATTTGACTCAATAATAAATTGTATTTGTTGACAAGGTCATTGTATCGACCATAGACCTTACGAAATGATGACTTTAAATAGGGCTGTGCAATAATATCGATATTTCAATATATTGCAATACAATGGCAAAAAATATTGTATCGCAATACGATTTTGTAATATCGATATATTGGCAATATGCTTACATTAAAGAATTTTGTCATTAAATATAAAAATGAACTTATGAAAGTTTGTTATTAAGTCAAACAGTAAGTCAGAAGTTGTTTTGTGAGAACATTTCAGAGCATAACTTAAATGAAATCAATAAGAAATTTTTTCCGTGTTGGTTACTTAATATCATGTTATGTATTGTACATTCTGCATGTAAATCAATGTAAATATAGTAGGAAAATGCCATTTTTATGACATTGAAAATATTGCAATACATATCGCAATACAGTTTAAAATATCGCAATATATCGCAATACGGAATCTCGGGCCAATACCCAGCCCTTACTTTAAACGAGACTGTTTTGCATAATAAAACTAACGTCGAAAAATGAGTAAGAAATTAAACTCATTAATTGTTTTTAACATATTATTTTTTATGTTTAGACATTCATTAACAGTAACTGAAGACAGAAATGGAAGGATACATTTCAGGTCAGCCGCAGTCCATTCCTCAACATATTCACTGTTTTGGCATTGATAGTTACCAATACATCCCTGGCAGTAACAAGAGAGATTCCTACTTTCCACTTTCAGTGATGTCTGCGTTTTTCTTACCTGTTGTAGTTTCCTAGTTATAATTAGAGTTTCTACTATTGGCACATTACTTCTGTCTAACTCGTCCTTGTCCACAAATACAAACTGTCTAATTGATACTGTCCTCTACTTCTCAGATATCATTATACTGTGAGCCAATGTGTCTTGGCAATGTTTAAACAGATCTGTTGCATCACCAATCATCTTGCCAGTTAGCATTGCGATAACATCTATTCTTCACTGCCCCAAGTTAGAACAGACATTTTTCCACGACTGATCCTGTAATAGTTTTGACTAATATTTCCTTGCCTATTGCTGAGGTAACCAAAAGCAGTCTTACACTTATACTGAGCAGCGCATCCATCTGTCCACTGATAAATTGAGTCCAATTTCTGTTGTTCCTCGATGATGGCTAAGCTTCGGTCCTCAAAGACTTTGACTAAAGTTTAGTCATGTTTCAAGTCATTAGAGATACAAATAATTGAATGTTAGAAAAGGTGGTCTATATTTTCTACTTTCTGCCTATAGCAACACATGATGGGATGACTTGTTACCAGATTTTAATCAAAGAAAGCACTCTGGACTTCATTCTGGAATGAGCATTTATAATTTTCGAAAAAATCCATAACCATCATCAGTTCGTTTGGTTTCAGGTGATCCTGTGTTTGCTGCCATTTGGCACGGAAAATTTATTAATAAGATATTCTTTCAGCGCAACCTCAAGGTCTTCAACAAGCTGAACGTGATTGTTTTAGGCTTACATGTCATAATTCGTTTCTTTGAATTGCCATTGCTATCACACCTATCAACCATTGTATACTCCCATTTATGCCAATCTATTGCGATATTCTCTTTGGAACAAAGGGCTACTACGAGTTTTAGAAACTCTTTTATTTTGTGTGTAACACATTTATTGCACAATCTTTTCAGACAATCATTTCTATGATGTTCACCTTCTGAAACCTTGCACAATGTTTCCTCTGTTAATGTTGTCTTGTCTGCCTTTGTTCCAAAAGCTTGAATAGTATTGTCATGTTTCTTCATAAAAGACTTCAGAACTTCGACTTTTAGAAGTATAGGTTACAACATATTTGACATAAACAAGTTTTTCGACTTGTTTCCGATATTCGCCTCACATTCTTTGGTTTAAATGATTTAAATGTGGATGTCTTCGTTTTGAGACTTAATTAAACAATATATATAAGCATCACTTGTTGTCATTCTCATTACATGTTTTTGGAAAAAATCGTTTTTGCCACCAACCTTAATGCAGACATCTTTTTTGTTAGGTACTTCTCTACTGACTTCTCCAGATAAGTAAAAGTCCTGAACTTTTCTACGTGTACATTCATCTACTCGATCCTTCCTTTTTTTCTTATGTCTGGTTTCCACCAATGCTGATGCTTAGTTTTAGTTTTCAGAGCTCTTTTTTTCCAGTTTTCCGATCAATATTAAATAATGCCAGTTTGCATTGGATACTATATTTCTTACAAACTATAGCTGCTGAAGCAACTGTATGCAGCAAAGTTTGGTAAGCTCTGAGAGATGATATAGCTTTACTTGAGTGATATTTCTTGAAAAATGTTCAATCAAAATGTCTGCTAAATCTAGTTTCTTTTTGGTCTTGGTAGACATTATTCTTCCTTTTTCTTCTAATGCCCTGCCAGTAGATGGCGAATTAATCAGTTTCTCATGTAATAACCGTTGAACTTTTTTCTACACCTCGGTAAATGGCCCTTCTACTTGGAGATGCCTGTGAATTGCCATCATCATTGGGTTTTCTACCAAGATTTGATAATACACTATCATTATCCTGCTCTCTGCTTTGCATTAAACTGGAATTATTATTCTCATCTAAATTTATACTTGACATTAAACCTGCATTATCATTATCATCTGACTTTTCACCTGGCATCTACTTTGGATCAGTGTAAACACCTGATTTCTCTACTTCCTCATCAGATGATATTGCTTTCTTGCTGCGAGATAACTTCACACGTAGACACCAACTTTGTGTTCGCAAAAACTGCAGTTTCTTTTTTTCGACTGGCGTCGGAATTTCACAAATATTATGAACTCTGTTGAAGATTACGCCAGACGACGGACCAGGTATGAAAAAGAAGACAATGACACTTTGTCAGAATGGATTAAATGTATCAGGTCCATGTTAAAATCGCATATTAAAAGATTGAGGGGCAATATGTAAACCATCTATCCTTCTGTATTCAATAATCCAGAAGTGAAAAAAGAATTAGATAGATTACATGATCAGTACGTACTGGTCCCTGCTGAAAAAGCAGGTAACAACATTGTCTTCGTTTGTAAGGCTCATTATATAAATTGTATCTTAGA
>NW_026933210.1:0-56206 GCF_032062105.1 Saccostrea cuccullata | reverse complement strand
AACCTTTTTCACGTTGAACCAACGTTGAAGCTGCAACATATTTTCAACGTTGAACGTTCTTCAATATTTCAACGTTGAAACAACGTTGAAGCTGCAACATATTTTCAACGTTGAATATCCTTCGATATTTCAACGTTGAAACAACGTTGAAGCTGTAACTTAATTTCAACTTTTGCACACACATATATATATATATATATATTTGTACTCTGCACTTTGTACAGTTTTGCTGTGGCTTTTAACCCAGATCACATTCGTAGCTGTAGACCATTGTAGTAATAAATATATATATATATATAAGCCAATCGATTGATAACTTCATGAAATCGAAAAATGAGACAGTTATTCTTTAAATGAGTCAGCTACAAAGATAAACTTTGCGGTAAATTGCTGAAAGCTGGAAATCAAGAAAAAGAAAAGTTTTCGGACAAATGATTTTTGGTTTAAAAATCCCTACTACTATAAATATATGTAAAACCAAACACAGACAACTCGCAAATTTAGGCAGATACTAATGTCTCGCAAATAAAAAGCGAATTACAGTACTATGATTTTATATGCATGCAATTGATACTTATTGATAGTTTTATAATATGATCATTGCAAATAGGAATGGGTTCAAATAAGAGAATATATTCGAAACAAGTAACATGTATTTGTTTTGATATACAAGTCATTGATCGTTGGAATCTTCAATGAATAGACATCCAATGAGATAAACACTACAATTAACTATATAGAATTTCAATACAAGTATCTATTTAAATAAGAGATTGTATAACATCTTTGTTCAAACTCTACACCAAGAACGAGAGACAATTTACAGGTTACCGGTAAGAATATTTATAATAAATTCATCTACTTAATTATAAATGTGAAGTTTCATGTATTTATCAAAAAAATTAAAAAAAAATACTTCTCCTAGCGTGTCTCGCATTTGAAGCGATCTATAATTTATCATCATATTTGAAAGAATTAATCCGTGTTGTGTTTATTTTAATCTGGAAGGCATTAGGGAGAAAACGTGAATTGAAATTAAATCCTTAAATAATAGGTTTGATATATCCATATATTAGCTTATAATTAATAGAAATTATATTTTTTAATATATAAAAAAGGTCTTCAGCAGTATAAATTTGTAACGTCCTTTTCAAGCAGTTTCAGTTTACATAAATGTCTAAAATCAAAACTTTCATTTTCAAACATTCTTAATTTCATAAAGAAATACAAAATGGTGTGAACAATAGCCGATATAGAATATTTAAAAAGATATCTTTTCATATAATTAGTATAGTTCATGCATTACAATTTTGCAATAATTTTGTTACATGTATTGCTTTTATTTAAAACCCGGTAAGTTTAAATCACCCCAGTAAGCTTTTTGTGCTAATGTCTTATACTTTAACACAAGATGAAATACACCCTTTAAGTCCGGCTTAATGGTGGCTTATAGGTCCTTAATGGTGGTTTAATGGTTGTCTTTAAGTCACCATTAAGTCACCATTTAGCACCTTTAAGTAACATTTACACCACCATTAAGTTACCATTAAGCCAACTCTAAGTCCTTAATGGGTGCTTAAATGTAGCTTAATGGTAGCTTAATGGTGGCTTACAGGTCCTTAATGGTAACTTTTAGACCACCATTAAGTCGTCATTAAGCTACCATTAAGCTAGACTTACAGGTGCTTAATGTCCAAACTCCATTAAGCTACCATTAAGCTACCATTAAGCCACCATTAAGTCAAATTACGCAGTCGATAATATTGTTTATGTGGGTTAAAAATTATTTTTATAGTGATTTGTTATCACTATTATAAATGTAGAGTTCGCTTATATCTTGATTTGGAAAAAATAATGAAAAAGAACGAAATTCAAAATCCAAAAAAAAAAACAACAAAAAAAAAAAAACGCCACAGCCGGGGCGCGATCCCATGACCTTAGGGTTGCAAGGCGAACGCCTTATCCATTAGGGTATCGCCGCTCTTGATAAAATGTGAAAATATTAAATATTTGACCTTTATTTTTTTCAAAATTTGTTTGGACTTGTAAAGGTATTTACTAGTATTTTGTTGAACATGTCCAAAAGTCTTGAATTGATTTATTAATCAAAATATAAACAATTTTATTTGTGGATCTTAACACATTAATATATATTTCTACACTGAGTTCGGCTTTTAGATTGATGTAATGTGATTGAGTTCTTTGCTCTGTTGTTCGAAAATTTTCGAAATGTAAGCATTAAATCATGATTGAAAATAAATTAATTATAGATAAAACACAAAAGTCTATCATCGAAAAAGAAAGAGGAAAAAACAGATTCTACTATTGCTTTTAATATACTGCGGATATTAACGGTTTCTGTGTCAACAATTTAGTGACAATCCTCGCGTAAGAGTTACCTGGTTAATTACGTTTACAAAAACTTTTTTTAGAATATCATATTCAGTTTCAATTCTTTTTGTATCATAATGGGTATCAAAATAATTGACTTTTTACGATGAATCATAATTTTTAATTTGTTATATGCTTGCGTTAAATTTAATTTTTTTTTTAAAAATAATTGATCATTAAAATCTGTCAGTGTACGTTGTGTATGTATAGTTTCCTGTTAGTTAACCGGGGACGGGGGACACCTAATTAAGGTCTATTGTCTGACCAGTCGGTTTACTGTACACTGATCATCTGTTAATCTTACCCCGTTTCTCAATGTGTATACATCTGGTCGGATGTCATGTTTAGTCTGATCGGCCGTTCCTCTGAAAATTGATTTTGAAATAACAATCATTGAAGACCGACTAGA
Source organism: Saccostrea cuccullata (assembly GCF_032062105.1). Taxonomy (NCBI): domain Eukaryota; kingdom Metazoa; phylum Mollusca; class Bivalvia; order Ostreida; family Ostreidae; genus Saccostrea; species Saccostrea cuccullata. The sequence continues at coordinate 53,406 of NW_026933210.1, read as the reverse complement.
TTTTGACAGATACTTACCGCTGCATTATTAAAAAAAAATAACGAATTAATTAGAATTATTCATGATGTAAAAGCCATTAAAAAGTTTTTCATGGTAAAAGTCAATCTTTGAAAACTAAACATTTGTATACCAGTAGCCCCCCCCCCTAAAAAAAGGACAGAGATTTTTTTTCATGAGATTATATAGTTATATTCCTGTGAATTCTGTAGCGGAATGTTTCTTTTAACACATGAAATAAAAAATACCATTTTGTTTTTAAAAAGTAATATATATTTTGTGTTCATGAATATAGATAATTTTAAGAACAAATTGATTTTGGTATTGTAAATTTAAGATATTTCACAAGGACTTGCTCACGGTATAAATTATTTATTTTTAAAAATCATATACACTAAAAATAAAAACGACGCATGTAATAATGATTTATTTATAAAAAATAATATACGGTTCTGATACAGGATGTCTTTTTTTATTATCACTTTAAATGATTTTAAGAAAAAATTAGACACCTCGAGCAAGCCCCTGTGGCTATTAGCTAACTTTGTTCCCAGTGATCAAGTTTATGCATGTTGACAAAAAACTCGTAGAAATTATGATCGAGACAGAATTATGAGTTGGAATAGATTTTGCGTAAATGATATTAAAATAACTAAAAGTTAGTTCAAAGATTCTATATAAGATGCGTAAAAGTTTAATGAGGGTTGACCATTAAGTCACCATTAAGCTCAGCTTAATGGTAGCTTAATGAATTTGGACATTAAGCACCTGTAAGTTGCAGCTTAATGGTGGCTTAATGGTGGCTTAAAGGAACTAACTTCTTTAAGCCACCATTAAGTCACCATTAAGCTACCATTAAGCGATTGCTTAAAGGTTGTCTTTCGTCTTGTGTTTTTTACGTTTCCGTTCAATCATTTATTGATAATTCAAACCGACAGTACACATAAGGGGATTCCCGTTTGTAGTGTCATTCAGAAAAGAGGTTTGTCATATTATTGATATTTTTATTTGTCATTTGGAATTTGTTTTGATATACAAGTCATTGATCGTTGGAATCTTCAATGAATAGACATCCAATGAGATAAACACTACAATTAACTATATAGGATCTCAATACAAGTATCTATTTAAATAAGAGATTGTATAACATCTTTGTTCAAACTCTACACCAAGAACGAGAGACAATTTACAGGTTACCGGTAAGAATATTTATAATAAATTCATCTACTTAATTATAAATGTGAAGTTTCATGTATTTATCAAAAAAATAAAAAAAATACTTCTCCTAGCGTGTCTCGCATTTGAAGCGATCTATAATTTATCATCATATTTGAAAGAATTAATCTGTTGTTGTGTTTATTTTAATCTGGAAGGCATTCAGGAGAAAACGTGAATTGAAATTAAATCCTTAAATAATAGGTTTGATATATCCATATATTAGCTTATAATTAATAGAAATTATATTTTTTAATATATAAAAAAAGGTCTTCAGCAGGATAAATTTGTAACGTCCTTTTCAAGCAGTTTCAGTTTACATAAATGTCTAAAATAAAAACTTTCATTTTCAAACATTCTTAATTTCATAAAGAAATACAAAATGGTGTGAACAATAGCCGATATAGAATATTTAAAAAGATATCTTTTCATAATTAGTATAGTTCATGCATTACAATTTTGTAATAATTTTGTTACATGTATTGCTTTTATTTAAAACCTGGTAAGTTTAAATCACCCCAGTAAGCTTTTTGTGCTAATGTCTTATACTTTTTTACGTTTCCGTTCAATCATTTATTGATAATTCAAACCGAAAGTACACATAAGGGGATTCCCGTTTGTAGTGTCATTCAGAAAAGAGGTTTGTCATATTATTGATATTTTTATTTGTCATTTGGAATTTGAGAACATTCAATTCATAAATATTGATCACTATTTAAGTTTAATTGCACCTTGTTAAGATTAACTGCTTTATGTTAGAGCCTTACTTCATAATGATTTTTCTATCTTGAAATAAGAGTACAAAGGATGCATACGCCATGATGAACTACGATGTTTTTGACTTGAAAGTTATAATTATTAATTAGTGTATGCATGCACCTTGGTAATAATGAAATAAATTAAAGAACTGTTATGTAAATATATATAATGTTTTGTTACTGAAATTCATCTATACTTTTGAATAATAGATTTTGATATGTTTTTCCCAAACTCCGGTGTTTTGGCTATTTTTGTAAGGATGTTCGATCCAGTGCTTTTGCGATGATTTTGGTCTGCATCTTTATTTCTAAAATTCTGCATTGATTTTAATTTTTAACATTAAATTAAGTTCCTATAATGCCAATTTAACACATTCAAATAGGATTAAGCCAGGAACTATATATATCTTGTTGCGGAAGGTTTTTGTCGAAGAAACATCAATTTTTCCCCAAATGAACTAAATACAGTACTGTTAATTTTAGATTCCCATTTTTTCATGCTGGTTGCACACAAAGCTGCTTTTTTGCAGTAAAATGTGTTACGCAGGTTCTGAAAAATCGATTACAATATTTCTTAGAAATGTTTTCGACGAAAAATGACATATTTAGTAAATATATTCTGAAAATACAGGAATTAACTGAGCCAATTTAACATAAACTTGATATATTTTTAGTAACATTTTTAAAGAAAAAAATAACATCATATACCCCCCTCCCCCCCACACACACACACTTTTGATGTTCCTTCCTGAATATTAAAAAGCGTAGACCTATCTGCTTAAATTCTGCAAAAGTTTAAGACTTTAAGGTAAAAAATAATTGATTATGCGAAGCAATTGGAAACTTTTTCTCAGTCACAATTTTTAAATGTTCTTTTAAAATAGACTTACAGTTTATTTTGTTTCATGCTTTATTTGGATGAAAATATAGGAGGGGAAACGCTGAAGATGTGACGTTTTCGTTATGACACAAATTTCAGTGCAAAAAGGTCATATTAAACGTACTGTAACGCCAAAAGATGCATATTGACACCATATTTTGATTTGAATTTTAATTAAACTATGTGTGTAGAAAGAAAAATATACTTGACAAAAAGTTAAGACTTTAAAAATCGGAATAATTGAAAATGAATTGTTATAGTACAAAATACATGTATATTCATTTCTAGTATCATTTGAAATAAAAAAAAAAAGGTAGAATAGAAAGGGTATTGTCTAATTTAAACTGTGTTATTCTTTGTAAAGTGGCAGGTAGGACCAACAAAAAAGAACATATTTTCACGCTTTTACTTGACCAAATAAGTAGGTTAATATATTTCTGATGAGATGAATTGAAAAAAAACAGGAGGGAGGGTCTTGATATATTATTGATAACAACTAAGTAAATCAAACAAAAACATATGGAATGAATAGGGATCTACATCAGGGAAAGGGCAAAGAATCACTTATGTCCAAATGACAAAGCAATTTCTGACTTAATTCTCGTAGTCAAGAAAAGACAATGTTCTTTATTTTTTTGTCTGTTGTTTTAAGTCCCTCTCGAAAACCTTTCACTTATATGGAGACGCTATACTATCACTTGCCAGCGGAGGGCTGCAAATTTATTCCTTTGTGATATTGAAATCCAATGAGCAACGAGGGCCAGCACCAACTGTGACACGAGTTTATAACGATTTAAACAGTATCAGTGAAGGACTGGTTTCCAAAACTGTCATCATATAAATATTTCAATATACAAAAATAAAGCTAATTAAAAAATTCTTGTTGTGGGTCGTAAGGTATATAAACCCAAATGGATTATCTTAATTATACTAACAATAAATACTTTCAGAGCTTTGTTGAAATAAAAACACTGAGTAATTTCTTATGTTTAAGCATAAACTTCAGGTACATTTTATCGATGATGAAAAGAGGAAGACCAGCTAATGAAAAAAATGTGGATTATCCAGAGAAATTTGACAAGCAGAAAAATGGGATTATCCTCTTTGAAAAAAACTTTTTCGTTTGGAATAGGGGTTGGACGATGGGTTTTAGATTCTAAAGCCAATTTGTCATCACACATTACTATCTAACCCTGATTTTAACTATACTGTACCAGCGTGAGGGGGATAAGCCTTCCCATTAAAAGGGGGAAAAAAGCATGTTCGGAAAAAGGTGGGAGATCATGCCTCTTCCTTCCTAACCTTGCCAAATTCATTACTTGAAAACTTCATATTAGATCTAGATATATACTATATGTATGCAAAACAGCGACAATAAACCCCTTTTCATATCATTAATTTCCATGCTACTGACGGAAATCATTTCATTATCAAAACGGGTAATTTCGTGTTTGAAATTAGATTCGCCCATAATTTCACTAAACGTTTAAAGAAAAATCTACATTAATGCATTTAATAAAAAATTCCTTTATATATAAATTTGTACAGTAAAACTCGTTCAGTACGCACACGGATATTGCGAATTCAATTCACGGATATAGCCAATTCATCTTGGATCCCCGGCAAAAGGTGGCAATGTAAATTTAACGAATTTCTCATACGGATATTATATAAACGGTGCCTGTTTTGGAGGGTAACAGTTGAAATTGACACTCCAAGGAAAACCATTGTCAACCGATGCGTGAGCGGAGGTTGAAAATAATTTTCTGAGGGGTGTCAATTTCAATTGTAACCCTCCAAAACAGGCACCGTTTATTCTATTATAATGGATGTTTTCTTGATTTAAAATCAACAATACAAATCATCGATCGCCTTTTCGTTCACGTTTAGAAAGCTTTCAAACTCTACGAGTCCTTTATCATCTAAAGTTTCGCTATTTTTGCACTTGCAAGCATGTTTCGTCTGTCGTTTGTTGTTTTCAAGTAAGCTACATCAGACGCAAGCTTTTATTGATGTCAAGTTTTTTACGGTTCTATCAAACGCGCAACTAGTGTTTTGAGAATTCTACGGTGAACCGTACGCGCATAATTTCTACGCATGTGGCATTACCGTTGTGTTACCCGTTGTCACGTGTGTTGCTAAGGCTGAGGGTAATAGAACAGATTGTTAACTGCGTCTAAACCAATCAGATTTTAGTATTTAGCATGAAAATATAATAAAACGAATTATGGATAAAACGAAGTAATTCAATAGGTTTCAGTGACTTCGTTATAACCGATTTTTACTGTAATTGGAATTTCAGAATAAGCACAACTTTGCATACATGTTTAATTTAATGTCTTATTTTAGTACAGGGGTGCCATGTTTTTGGTATTTTTTCAGGAATTAGTAAACTATGCTTTGGATCTTGTAAAAATATGAATAATTTAAGTAAATATTTTCTGTAACTAAGGAAAACTTATCAATAAATTTATCTATTATATACAAGAGCTTTAAACTCTTAAGTTTTCTCGGAGATAATAACTATTTTTTCTTTTCCTGGTTTTTCTACAGAAGATATCAATTATACTTTGGAATGGATAACATACCTCGACTGTCAGAGGCGGTCTATGTAGGACTGTGTCATGAAATAGGGAGTCCTACAGAAGTGAGGATTAGGAGAGAAGTGATGGACACTGAGGAACTTGTGAATAAACCTCTGTGCATTATGAGGGGAATGGACAGAATGATAAGTGGGAGTGAGCATGAGGGATTCAGACTAAAGACTTCAGATATAGATTGGATGTTGTGGTTTACAGACCACAAGGTGATATGTAATCCCTCCCAGACAAGTCTCTACCGTATCCCACAACACACCATGATTCTGATGGAGTGTGTTGATCTGCCACCGGGATTTACCAGACTCAATCTAATTACTCCCTCAAATAATGAAAATATTACATCATCCTGTGTGTTTATAAATAACAAAGTTTATATTTCTAGTACATTATTCCGCGATACACATCTAAGATATATCAATTACAGGTATGGCTTCTCTCTTTTCCATCATGGGCCGTGTTCTACACACATATTTGGCCAAGATACAGAAATCGATTTTGCTTTTTGTTTCCAATCACATCACTGGCCAGCATTAGCTCGACCATGGATACAGAGATGTCTTCAAGAAAGTTGGCCATCCACATTCATTCTTTCGAAAATATTAAACAGAGGATTCCACATCGTTCCTATCGGGAGCACACCTGAAAATGGGGAAGAATGGAGAATCTCATTCTCTCAGGCAGAACAAATACTTATGTATTCAATGAATCACTGTCAGTTCTTGTGTTATGGACTTCTCAAATTTTTTCTAAAAGAAGTAATTAATGTGCTAAATAATGCAAACATTTTATGTTCATATTTCATGAAAACAATAGTATTTTGGGTAATTCAGAATTGTCATTCCTTGATCTGGACACCTGATAACTTTTTAATTTGTTTCTGGAAATGTTTTCAATTATTATTACACTGGTAACGTATTGGAAAATGTCCGAACTTTTTTATTCCTCAAAACAACATGTTTAGAGTGAAAGTTATTGGTTCTGTACAAGCTACATTGTTTAGTCATTTGTATGATTTGTATTGTAAGGGGATTTCATGTCTTCTATTAAGTCCAACCCTGAGACCTTACCTCAGTCAAGTCATTTTATACAGAACATTGAGAGTGTCGACTGACGAGAGCAACGTCATATCTAGTGCTAAGTTAGATGCTTGCTTTTTTAGAGAACTTAGGTCAGGCATGAATGTCTTTAGTATTGAGGAATTCCAAGTTTATTTAATAAGCATAAAGAACATAATAACTGGAAACTTAACACCACATCAGAAAGTTACCTTACAGTATTTAACATCAAAAGTCTTACGTAGTGTCGCCTTCTTGATTCAAAGTAGGATTCTTACAAATAAATATTGCAATAAGGTTTATTACAAAGCTGATAACATATCAACGTTACTTAGGATGTCTTGCACATTTGGTTTTGTGTCTGACATTCTTTTTCTTGCTATGTACTTCTACAGAGCGCGTAGGTATGAACTTTCACTCAGTATTTTACAGAAAGCAAAGGAGAGAATGTCACAAGAATATATTTCGTATAACTCTTTAAATGACAATATGTATATGCAGTACATGGCTGGAATGTCCCTGGATAGAATAATGCAAAGAGTCTTAGTTAGAAACCTGGATTTTCACAATAGGATCACTTACCTTGATGAGCTAGTGTTAGAGCAGATAATCAGTAGCAAAAATGGCATACCAACAATATTAATCCCACCACTAGTGATGTTACACATGTTGTTTATACTGAATTACTACGGAATGGGTGACTCAGTCAGATCACAACAATCTCTACAGGATCTACACACTCTGCTCCTCTATGATGACGGAGTTGATGTTAAAACTGAATTTAGAGAGATTTCGTGGCAAATACTCGGAATCTGTCAACAAATATGTGGCGACTACTTGGGATCACTGGAGTCCTATAAATCTTCGTTACAAGAAATACCATTTGAAAAGATTCAGGAAGCGACGCTGTCAAGAATTAACACACTTGCTCATGCGTGGATCTAGAGAGGGGTAAGCCCCCTGGGATTTGCAAGCTTATTAAATTCATATACGTAAGCAAGAAAAAAAGTTATTTGAAAACACACCCCTCTGATAGACGCAAATTTGTGTTAAATTGGCAAGAAAAATCAAAGGTTTGAAGCATTAAAAATCACCGACTAACCCCCGCCCCTCCCCCATCCCCCAACACTACTAAGTCAGAAACGTACTGACATTCCCATTTTTTACTGACAAACTTAGAAAATTACTGACAATGTGCTGTCTTTACTGAAAAACTTAGACAATTACTGACCTTTTTACTGCCGGTACTGATAAACTTAGAAAAGTGCTGACAATCTTAGTCGGTGCTGATAAACTTAGACAATTACTGACCCGTTTACTGTCCCTGCTGAAAAACTTAGACAAGTGCTGACATTTACTGATAATTACTGTCCCTATTGTTCTCGCTCTCGGGGAGGCTGCAGTGGTGTGAAATGGATTTTTTTTTTATTTTAACATAGATTATTATTTCATTTATTTATTTTTTCATATAATTTTTAACTATGTCCAGATGATATCTTTGGAAAAAAAATGCTTCTTTGGTCTATTTATAGAAAATTGATTTGTAAAAAAAGAGAAGGGATAAAAAAATTTCAAAACCTTCAAAAAGATAAGCAATTAAAAAAAATAAAAATCTTCCTTTAGTAGTTAGATACCAGGTATGAAATTTTACAGAGGTCTTTTCCTTTTAATAATTAAACAATGTTATTACATGACATGCATTTTATAAATATTTTCTTAATTAACGTTGACTCCCTGACTTTCTTTAATATTAAATTAAAGAAATAAACTGTAAGGTTAGATGTGTTTTATTCAATTTTGATTTAATTTATTCAAATTAGTTTGAATAATTTTAATAAACTCATAGCGCGCGGTGAGGCCGTGGGTGCCCCCTTTTGAGGCAAGGCGTTTTTTTTTTTTATATAGTTTTCATATTATGTAAAATTTTAAATTATGTGGAGGGCGCCGATATTTGTTTTTGTGCAGTCAAACATACCCGAATCCAAGCATTAAATAAAATAAAATAACAATAAAATTGTGCAACCTATTTTGTTATATGGATGTGAAGTTTGGGGATTTTCAAATAATGCAATAATAGAAAGGGTTCACCTAAAATTTTGTAAACTTCTACTCCATTTAAAAGATTCAACCCCCGATTTCATGATATATGGCGAACTTGGCCGACACCCCATGGAAATCCAAATAAAAACGCGCATGATATCTTATTGGTCAAAATTAATCACTGGAAAGGAAATTAAAATTGCAAATTTATGTTATAAATTGGGCTTCATTATAAATCAAGAAATAGGAGGGAAAATTGTTTGGCTTGAAAATATTAAAAATATCTTAAATAACTGTGGACTCTCAAATGTATGGCTTGAACAAAACCCAATTAATATTAAATGGTTAAAGGCGAAAGTTAAACTCACATTAATGGATCAATTCAAACAAAGTTGGCAATCAATCCTTCAAACCTCACCCAAAGCTTTAAATTATAGAATATACAAAGACGAACTAAAATTTGAAAACTATTTTAATATTTTATCAAAAAAGGACTTAATAACATTCTGTAGATTCCGAACGTGTAACCATCATTTACCAATTGAAAGTGGACGCTGGTTTAATATACCAAGACAAGATAGAATTTGTCCCCATTGTAATTTAAAAGAACTCGGAGACGAGTTTCATTACATATTAAAGTGCAACTCGCTACAAACAGAAAGAAAACTATGTTTAACAGAAAAACACATAAAATTCCAGAATATAATTAGTTTCAAAAACATTATGAATAACAATAAACACTGCTTTCTAAGAAAATTGTGCTCCATTGTAAAGAAAATAAATAAAATATGCTCCCCGGCCTAAATTCCCATACTTCACATTTATAGTAACCTACAATTTTTTTTTTTTTTTGTTTCTTATTCACGCATGCCTTTCTTGACCTATTGTTGTATATAACATCACCTATGTGTTTTTTGTAGTCTCTGTACGCTATTGTAAAATGGTGAAGAGATTCAAATAAATGATTGATTGAACATGTAGTAATAAAATCATTGGAATATGCAAAAAAAAAAAAAAAGAAAAAAAAAAAAAAAAAAAAAGCATTTGCAAGAAGACACCAAAATTAAAAGACAGACGGGGGATTTAATAAAAAAAAGACTTTTTATTTTATTCATTGGGCAGGGGGAGGGGGGCTACGGGCCTGCATTGATCATTGATCCTTTGACATTCATTGATAAAGTTACTGTCCGCATTATTCTTTAGAAATAATGTACATCTTGTAGCTGATTTTCGAATCTGGATTTTCTGGATCCCCACCTGAAAGTGTTAATTTTAATTCAAATACTTGAAAACTATGACATTTCATATTTTTCATCTTTTATCTATGCATACTCCTGAAACAAAACTTTGATAGAAATTAATATCAATGTTCTTTTCAATTAGAGTGTCGGTAGACGTTCACATGGATCTAGTTTCTTTTTGTCTTTTCAAATAAAAATGGGGGGGGGGCACGTGCGAACTAAATGAAGAACGATGAACATGTACTTATTTATTTTATTAAAGTAGAACACACAATTAATACTGTCGTGTTTAAGTTTGTACTCCTTTTTACCTGTTTAGGTACAAAAAATTAATAAATTTAATTAACTTAATAAATCGACGTTTCATAGCTTTATTCGGTATTTAAACCAGCATCATGATTTTACGGTAACACTGTGATTTTTATTCATCCAAAATTATTCAAGTCGTTTAGCTGGTATCCAGCCGAATTACATAATCATTCAACATACAATCGGAAACTCTGTGAAGCACCTGTGTGTAGAAGAAATCGTCTGAGGCGATCCGAGTGTGTACGGTAGCGGGTAAAGAAGACAATAGGTGTCACTGCTAAATTATACAGAAGAACACTCGCCGGTTTTCACTGGAAGTTAGTTACGCAACATTACGCGACAGGTAGACTCTTCTTCAAGACATTTTGAATTTGAGAAATTCAACACCAACACATACGTAATACAAATATGCAATGTACAATCCTTCAACCTCTTCTTAGATTAAATAAATATTTTTTTTTAATATACCGACGTAAGATAAAATTAAAGATTAATGAAAAAGAAGATTGATGTAAAAACCAACCGGGGAAAGGCACAAATTGATTAAAGATTTAAACAAAAATAAATATATGAGAAGGGGTGCATTACATCCAAAGTTTTGTAAAAATTACTGGTTCCTAATATTTTTTGTTAAGTCGTGTTAGTGTGTGTGTGGGACAGTTGAGTGAGGAATTTGTTTGATTATCAATCAAATAAAAATAGTTCATAGTATACTTCCTTAACTTTTTCTCAGTAATTAAGAATAATTAAAAATCAAACAAAATTTATATGCAGCAGTATTATGACAGTAAAAAAATCAGCCGGAGTTTAACTATACATGTATTTTAAACTTTGCCAGGGTCGATACATTGATTTTTTGGAGAGAGAGAGAGGAGAGAGAGAGAGATGAATGGTAACTCGTCACGGAAGATAGTGGGAACCTACAGTTAGCGAATAATCTTAATCTTTTGAAAAGAGTAAAACCTGAATCAAATAAATAATGATTACGGGACGGGTAAAAATTGATCAAATGGACAAAGAAATTTGCATCATTCGAAAAACTTACACATTTTTATAAATCATATTCAAGTACCGGTACTAGATTTTTTTTCATGTAACGTGTGTGCATAGGGGGGGGGGGGGTCTTATACATGTATGCTAGAGGGTTCGAAATAAATATTTGTGAGCACTGGTTCGACGGACTAATGACTTCCAATTTTCACTTCTTCGTAAAATATTTTACTTGGCAAGTCCGCATTCTGCCTTATTATTATGTTAATATCACCGAGAAAAATTAACATTTTTGAATTAAAATAACTTTTTAATATATTTTATACTAAATTCGGACGTTTATCTGTGAAATTCTTAATCTGTTTTTTAATATGTGTTTATTTGTAATTAATTGTGTCTTATTTATCTCATTCCCTTTGAAATAGGATTTTAAAAGACATTCCAATTGACAATCTGTGTCTCTGTCGAAATAACTGTTGCTCATTAGGTGTTAATGCCTCGGGATTTGTTAATCCTTTACCAATAACTTTATTTGTATAATTACTTTATAACCTCTTTCATGTTTATTCTATCAAAGAAACACACCTGTCCATCAGTTAACTCAACTAGTGTCAAAAGTCAATTATTGTATACTCTTAGTCTTACAACTAGAGCCGAGCTCGTTGCAAAGCAACGAATAGGTCTTCCGTTGGAGCTATGGATAGGAAGACGTAACCTTGAGTCTAGGTCAAGTCACATTCTAAAGTTATACAAGTAAGCAACCTGAAGGCTTGTAAAGGAAGCAAATTACAATGTTTCGCCAGGAAGAAGACTGTAAAGGAATTTATGTGACCTTGAACTTTCTAAATGACCTTGCGTCAAGCAATGACAAACTCTGTTATAAAAATTTAATATGTGTATTACCGACTGGAAAAGTTCACACGTTTTTTACATATTCTTTTAGTCTATGAATCCAGCCAAAACATCTTATCTTTAGTGACCTTGAACTTGAGTCAAGGTCATGTCCCACCCTGCATTATACATGTATCAGCAATGTTTCACAGGTACAAATACTGTAGCGAATTTACAGTTTCTCTGTCGGTAACCTTGACTCGTCCGAGTGACTGGACATGTTCAGCCTTATTTTTTCTGAGCATATATCGAATCGGAAGAATTCATTAGGTTCAACACTATGATTTTCCTAATGATTTAACTAGAAATATATCTATAGGGCATGAATGCCGCGCCAAGTGTATATTAGTAAATAGTGCAACATTAAAATCTGTATTAGTATAGGACGTTTGTTGAGAATATCTTGAATAGTTTCTTAAAAATTTAAATCTTAAAAGATGGATATAGATTATAAAATCCCCTACAAATAATGCATAAGCTTACTTAAAAATATCTCAAATGGTTTTTTTTAATACTAAGCAAATTGCAAATTAAAGACAAGTGAGGTAAAGGTCACAGGAAAGTGCAAGGACAAAATGTATCAGCATACTGAAGTTTGATAAAATGTCTTGAATGAATTCTTCAAATCTGAGCACCGCCCGTGTGGCACAATGGTTAGAGCATCTGTTCTAGACTAAGGTTTGGATAGCTCTCAAAAGTGTGTATCAGCATATGAAGTTGAGTAGAAATATAAATGCTTTCTTCAAAACTGAGCTAAATACTAACTTAACGAGGCCCGATCTAGTTGAAAATTACGAAAACGGAATGATAAAAAATTTTAATTCTTGGAAATATACTTGTATGTTTTATGCTTAGAAAAATTAGAATGAAATTTTGTTACCTTGCCTTTATTGTAGTGAAATGGGGGCACTGTCAAGATATGGACCATTTTTCGTGTTTTTATACACAATTACATACTAAAACTATTCAATAAACAAAGATATTTACAAATTTAAAAAAAATACATAATGAAATTCTTTGTTTTTCACATATATCATGCAATTTTCATTCTTCTTATAAAAAATGAAAAGAAAATTGGAGGTAGCCTTTATTGCAGTGAAAAGGGGGCATGCCAAAACACAAAATTTGGATTTATTCCATCCAACTTCGTATTTTATAGGTCGCAATGGGTTTACATAACGCCAACAAACGATTACAATAATGTATTAGTTTCTAAAAAAAATAAATAATTCTTACATTGTGAAATAATTTTCTCGCCATGCTTTATTTTTCTCTTAACACGCGACGTTGTTTTACGTGGAAAAAAGGGGTAGAGGGAGGAGGTTTGGGGGGGGGGGTTAAGGGCGACAAATTGCAATTTTTACTAATATCATGTAATATATAGAAAAATAAAATATTTCGGCGGTTCAATTTAAATGATTTATAGAATTATTTTACTTTTTAAAACTGAAGATAATCCGTGCATATTTAAGTCCGCAATAAAAAGAGTGTGTATAAACACTTCAACATGTTCAAAGAGAAAGACTAAAATCGTTTACTTTTAGTTGCAGTGTTTGTTTTTTAAACTCACAAATTGAAATAAAACAGAAAAAAATTAATGAATCTGTACCAAAAAATTAATCCCTCAAAATTAATTAAGTTCCAAAGTTGTTCATTAATTTGAATATTTAAAAAAAGAATAATAGAAATGCCAGCTTTCAATGCATATTCTATAGAGCTACCAGGTAAGCAAGATCAGCGAAACATTTTAGCGCAATTTGACGTCATTTTAACTGTGACGTTATTGTGTTCAATTGTGACGGCAGTCAAGGGTATTGTGACGTGCCTGAGTCGACGCTGCGTTAAAACGTATGCGCAGATCAAGTAGATCGGGCCTCGTTAATTAAAGTGAGATCAAGGTTACAAGAGAGGTCAAAGTAAAAAAAAAAATACTGATGTAGTTGAACAGCTTACATCAGTTTGTATCACCATAAGAAGTTTGAATACTCAGTCTTGAATGGTTTGTTTCTAACTGAGTTAAACACTAACCTGAGAAAAGTTAGGTTAAGGTCAAAGGAAAGTTAAAACCAAGATGTGTTTGTGAAACACTATGCGCCCGGCGGCAACACAGTTTAAAACAACTATTTTTAGCATATAGATTACAGTCAAGGTCACAAGGTCATTGACCTCGTTTGAAAGCACTTAATTAGTGAAGTATGCATACCAAATATATAGTCTCTTCCTCCAATGGTTTAAACGTTATAGCAAAAGTTCGAAAAATCTATTTTTAGCATATAGGTCACAGTTAAGGTCACAAGGTAATTGTCCTTGGTGTCAGTTGAAGGTGCTTAATTAGTGGACTATGCATACCAAATATAAAGTCTCTATCTCTCAGGGTTCAAAAGTTATGGTGAAGGTTAAAGTTGACAACAGACAGACATAAACAGACAGACAAAGAGACAGACAGGACAAAAACAATATGCGCCCCGAAAAAAATTCGGTCGCTTAAAAATGTTGATGCAGTTACATACGTGTAGTCTAGTACGTATCGGCACATATCAGTACATATCGGCACATGAAGTTTGATTATACTATCTTGAATGGTTTCTTTAGACAAATTTTAAAAAAAAAGTGAGGCCAAGTTCAAAAGAAAGGACAAAGTCAAAATATGTTGATGCAGGAAAATAGCTCTCATCAATGTTTATCAGCATAGGAAGTTTTATATAAAAATTTAATAGTTTCTTTGAAATTGAACTTTGAACTGAGCTAAACGCAAAGCGACCAGACGGAGGGACAGACGGAAAGATGGAAAACGGACATGACAAACTATATATGCCCGGCCATTTTTATGGGAGAGCATCAAAAGTTCATTGAGAATATTTTATGTGAAGTTTGGAGACTTGTAAAACGATGCCTGGAGACCGATCCTATGGATGAGACTGGACTCAAGGTCTCGTGTCGGGGTAGGTGCTGGCATGAATACTAGCAGTACCCATAGCACCTGATTCCATATCTCCTGATTTGTATTATTTGAATGGTATTTTTACATGTAGCTTCAATACTGATCACTTTCTTCATATTTTATCCCTCGTTGCTCAAAGGCCGTAAGTACCATGTACATTGTACATGTATAAATTTCTCTGCCCTTCACCTTTTTTTAATCCTAGTAAACTTACAATTCCACCTATTTTGTTAACGTAAAATTGCTGGATATATATATATTGTCCAAAATTCAGAATGAGAAAATAAATGTTAGAAATGATATTATTCATTGTCGAAAATGCAATACAAAATTCCGAAAATAAAATATATCAAAAACTGGTACCTCTCCCCAACCCAAGAAACTTAATTAAATAGTATACACTTCGTCGATCAAATGACCACTCCAGTGAACATAGAAATCATTACATTCTTTTTCAGGTTTTAGAAATAAAATAAAAGACGTTAAAAAAATAAGAAAATAGGAAAGTTAAGTCACAGATATTAATCGTTGTAGACCTTGTTTTTCATTCATTTGACCACTCGTCAAAAAAATGTCGTGTATGATTATATAAAAAATAGGTTGTGACTTTCTCTTGGAATTCAATACCAGCCCCAACCTACATGTACACATACCTAAACAAATCAACCGATTGACATTCTCGGCTCATCAGATTAACAATGACTGACCAGAAGGAGGTTAATATTACTGTTATTATAATTACCCAATATCAGAGCGAAAATTTTAAAAATCGTATTCTGAAAGCTCGGGATGCATATATTTTGGCCGCTTTTGTATGTAAAAATGCATACATGTATATAATTAAACGTACATGTACAAGCATATTCCCGTAAGATCGTGCAATTGAAATATTCTTTTCGGGTTTTTCACGTGAGTTGGAAACGTCACTTACACTTAAAATTACGCCGCGGTATCATGCATGTTTCATGCAGGCATAAAACTTGAAATTAATAGATGCATAAGCGGTTACGATTGATTAAAACAAGCATGATGTAGAGTAAAATACAATAATATGAAAGAGTCGACATGATTTCAAAGCCTATTTCCATTTATAACTATCGGAATAGACGATGTATTTTAACACCGACTCTGCGGCCACGCACGTGTGAACGAGGACTCGGGTGCAAAACTTTTAAACACAAGGCGACAGAGGTGGATGTACACTGTAATTATATTACCCAGGGCATTCTGGCATCGCACTTTAAAAGAAATGCATAAAACAAATTCTAGGTACACATCAGTAAATGTTTTGATTAAAATAAAATTCGACGGACATTGATTTATTTTAGTTATCTGAAGACAACGTAATCTTCAGAGAATGAGGCATTATATATATTTTCTGTTTTTCATACCGCAGATTTCCTTTCTTTTGATTTACCGTTTACACAGGCCTGTGTTTTAACAGCTGTTCATAAATGCTGTCAATTGATATATGATAAGAGAAAACGATACATCTCTCGGTAATTTATTTTTTATGGGGAAAAAATAGGTGAAAATATATAGATTGACACCTTAATATTTACCTGTGTAATTATGATGTTACAAACCGTGACGATGACTGGCCAGGATGACAGGATGAGCTACCCGTTATAAAAACAACTCATAATCAACTCAGCGGACCTATAATTAGTTCACTTTAATGTCTGTATTTCAAACGCAGATTAGACTCTACATGCATATATTTGGGCACTCTTGCATATGCAGTATACTTTAGTCATAAAACGTGCATGTTCTGTACTTGCATGCATGTACATTATATGTCTCCGTAAAACCTTAATTAAGCATTACGAGAGCTGATAAGAAAAAATACCGGAAACCTGCTCGCAAAAAATTAACAAGTTTAATAGAAAATAATAAGTTACGCATGTGTGTCTTGATCTACATACTTTGGAGGCGAGTGTGAATGTGGGATTTTGTATTGATGTATTCTGATAAAACGCTTGATATTTGTATATTTGGGACGTATACAGGACGTCGACAAAAGAACGTATATTGACTTACATACATGCACATTTAAGATACAAAAAATCTATCACTAGTAGAAATTAAATCAAAGTAGCATATTTTCGATGGTATTTGAAGTAAAACAGATCATGACCTCGATATCTAAAAAAGCATTTGCTATATATAAAAAAAAAATTGATATATGCAACTTTCATTTAATTCAGCTAATAAATGATTAAATGAAATGCACTAGCGACATAATCAGTCAAAGATATTATGAAATAATCTGAAGGATTCAACATAATTATCCACTCATCAATTAGTTAACAAAATTAATTTAACCATTTTGTGGTTTCTTTTGTGTATGACTGTGGGTCGCTGGATCACACGCCGATTGATTCCCCGTGACCGACTTTGCCCCGCGTTATCGAGGGAGGCGCGTTATATAATTGTAAACAAACAAAGTGAATGTAAAAGGCGTGCACTTAATGGCTGTGAATAGTATATGCTTTATAGTTATGTTTTATTTTCTCACTATATTGTTTGTTTTTATATGGTAAGAAGAAAAGATATATATATATAAATATTTACCGTTTTTGAGTTATAAAGCAAAAACTTTCAAGGGCCCTAGATCAATAATTTTAGGGGCCAGCCCCTTTTAAATGATATTAAATGAAAGCTCTTGCAATTATGCACAACTTTTATTCAATATGTCTTAACAAAATATTTTTAGTTTTCAAGATAAAAAGGAAAATATGTGTTAATTTTCGCTCTTTTAGGCGTTCTAATTTTTGACCCCTATATAGCGCCATTTTGCTTACAGAAATCGAAAAACAAAAACCGATGTGCACAACTTCAATCCTTCTGTTATCTAAAACCAGTAAAATTTATGCTCCAGCTTTTGTGGTCTCTGAGCCTTTATCTGGAAATGAAAGCCTATAATTTTTCGTTTAAAGGGAAATAACTCATAAGCGGAAGTAAATTTTTGAAATGTTAGATAGCATTCTGATAGAGTTTAATACCGTCTATAATGTCTGAAAATTTGAGCAAAATCCGTTGAGAAATGAGTGAGATATGAGGCCTCAAAGTTGGCGTCTAGGAAGAAAAAAAAAAAAAGAATAATAAGAATAATCTTAATCATCAGAATCAGTAGAAGGTCTTCCGTTGGAAACGGAAGACCTTAAATATCTATGACCATTTTAATCTCTTCAGTTTGGAGGCCCGACGCTCTAGCGGCCACATCCAACTCGATCAAGTCTCGTAAGATATTGTTGAAATTCATGTTGATTGTTATTCACGATCGTCTTTAATAACTTCGGAAACCTGGTTTACCAACTCGTGGACTTTATATTGGAAGACCATAAGGAATACGGCATCTTTACCCTTATTACGGCCCACAGCGCCACAACTTTGTTATACTCGCCAACATTCCTTCTTCCCCGTTTCTGCTCAAGAACGGATTTAGCCCAGGAATTACCTTCACAACTTATGACCAAAATCTCTAACTGGTTATATTAACATCATAACACCCTACGCCTACCTATTTTAATGAGATGAAATTTAATTTCGGCACATACAATTAAATTAATTCCAATTCACCGATAGATACAGGGGAAAAACTGAAGGTACGAAACATGTAATATTTTTGTTAAAATTGAATCATGATTAAAAAATACTTAAAGATTAAGTTTAAAAACTAAATAGTGATCTAACCCGTCGGCGATGTGAATAAACGGAGCACTTGTCAAGGATTTAAGTAACTTAAAGTGTCAATACTGTTTGTATCTTTAAGAGAGAGTGAGAGAGGGAGGGAGAGAGAGAAGAAAAATATTTGAGAGTGGTGCTACTGCTAATATTAGTCTTACCGCTGACCTAGTAAATATAAATATTTTCCGTAAGATTACTATAATTGCTACATGTATTACATGAATTTTTATTACTAGTCTGATAATTATTTATTAGTCTCGGACTTACAGACATTGGGTACTTATGAACCCTGTGTAAGCGACCAACCAACCATTCATTTAGAAATAATGTTTTAAGTGACAAAATTAACAAGGCATAGTACAAGTTTATATATGGAACACTGTACTGTTCAATAGGGGAACTCCCGTATGAGCAAATGAAACCGGAAATCGTAAACAGGGGTATATAATTATATGACTTGTACAGATGTCCGAGAACATTAGGAAACTGAATTACCTAATAAAAATCAGTAATCATCAATATTAAGAAGATTTACTTTTCTAACAAGAGACATCTGTCCTGTTTGTGAAAAGAAAATTGATACAACTTTCCGATCGTGAAAAGGGGGGGGGGGGGCTCAACATTAAAGTCAGATATCTGTCTGCAAAGAAATAAATAGATGAAAACTAACTTGATGATTAATTAATTTTAATTCTTTAATTGAACAGGGATAGATAAATTCAACACATAAATTTAAACTTGATTTACTCATAGTTATTCTGAATTATTTTACAGATATCAATAATATTTAGATTAAAAAAATGAAAACTGCCTGGGATTTTTTTTTCATCAAAAATTAAAATAAGACTTTTTTTAAAATGCAAAGTATAACACACAGTCATTTTCACACCACTGCAGCCTCCCCGAGAGCGAGAACAATAGGGACAGTAATTATCAGTAAATGTCAGCACTTTTCTAAGTTTTTCAGCAGGGACAGTAAACGGGTCAGTAATTGTCTAAGTTTATCAGCACCGACTAAGATTGTCAGCACTTTTCTAAGTTTATCAGTACCGGCAGTAAAAAGGTCAGTAATTGTCTAAGTTTTTCAGTAAAGACAGCACATTGTCAGTAATTTTCTAAGTTTGTCAGTAAAAAATGGGAATGTCAGTACGTTTCTGACTTAGTAGTGCAACGAAATAGGTTTTTAACGTTTTGGAGGGTAAACCTTTTTTTGCTTGTCAAGGAATTCCATGGCCGAATTTTTTTGGGGGGAGTGGGTGGAACCCCCCCCCCCCCTCCTCCCTTAAAAAAAATTGGATACGCGCCTGCTTGCGCATTGAGATGATTGTAATTATTTTTAAGTTTATGATACTGGGGAGTTTGATGAAAGATTTAGTTGTAAATTTTGAATCGGAAGGCTATGTTTTAATTTGATTTTTTAATTTTACTTACCCGTTGAATTTTAAGTACGATAAGATTGTTTTTTCATGTTATTGCGTAAATTTTATCTTTATTATATATATTATGTCATTTTATGTTATTTTTGATGATGAACCTGATGCACATTGTTCCTGTTAAATTCTATGAATTGTTATCTATTCGTATTTGAAATAAAGGGAATAAAGAATAAATTTTGACAATTTTGACATTCTTTCCATATCTATATTTTCAGAATATAACTCAAAAGACTAAATATATATATAGGAAAACCAATGTACATATATAATTATATTTATTCACTTTTTTGTCCGTCGGAACATTGCTGAAAGATTGCCAACTCGGCGTTAAACACTATTCAATCAATCAGTCAATCAATCAGTTTTCAGCATACTTAAATAAAAATATTTTGTCTGAAGACAATCTACATAAACGTTTCACATTTTCAAATTCATTCAAGGTCCATTTTGGCAATTTTAAACAGAGATGATAGAAAATATCAATACAAATTCTATTTTGCACGAACAACCTGCCAGAAAATCTTTCACTTTCATGGAAACTTACAAGGGTGGTACAAATTCTAAATTGTTCAAACTATGCCCTCCTTTGTTGGTGTGCTGGGGTCAAAATTAGGCCGGGACAAATGTATTACCTTCATGAATTAATATATATTTTAAGATGAATCTTTCCAAGAAAGTGTAAATTTGTAATGTTACTGAGCATTGCTCTCATGATGAACCATAAGAGGCAATCAAAATATTACACAGGAATACATATATTGAACACAAATATGATGCAGAATAGCAGATTGACTTAATCAACTTAGTGGTTTTACTCATGGGCTTGTTCTTATGAAATACACTGTAGTTATTGCTGATTGATTTCAGTCGATGTTTCACAAGAAATTGTGTTTTTCATTTTTACACAATATGAATTTTGACTGACGTTTGTTACAAGGTATTACTTGTGATGCAAACAAAACATATCTGAAATTACTGAAGACATTATTGAAAGTAGTTTCCCTATTTAATCATTTAAGATAAATAAGCGAAACGCAGTGTGGTGATATAATAATAATAATAATAACTAGATACGATCTCGTTGCGAGCAACGAGAGGTCTTCCGTCCGTTTTAGGAAAAGAAACCCACGTAAAATCGAGCTGAAAAGAGATTCAAAATTTTGCTCACAAGGAGGATTGAAACCATGTCGCCAACGTGAATGCGCTTTTTTTTTACTTTTATATCCCCAACGCGCTAACCATTAAGCTATTGGGAGTACTGCTCTAAATATACTTGTGTATACCATGTTACTTTTGCAACAGTCTGTCTAAGAATTATAAAAAGCATTCATAATTTCGCGCCAACGCAACTAGGTTAAGGGCTACCCAAAGGTAGATCAGTGTATGCAGAGCCTCAGGAATTTGATTATGACGTCACAGTGAAATTGTACAAATGAATCTCGGCGAATAAATAATATTATTTCCTATCTAGCTTGTAACACGAGCTTTGATTGGTTACAAAGTCGGGTGTAAATATCCGTGCACCCGACTTGAGCCGGGTGTAAATAAAACGTGACGTCACAATGCATAGTTTTTCTATAATACAAAGCAAATCGATATGTTGAGACACACTCTAAAGCATTGTTATGGGTACAAAGGAAATAAATTCGTTATCCAGGTTCAATCAAGGGTGTACGGGGATTTACCCCGGGTTGTATTCCATACACCCTTCGGCCTTCGGCCTCAGGGTGTATGGAATACAACCCGGGGTAAATCCCCGTACACCCTTGATTGAACCTGGATAACTAATAATTTCCTTTTTCATATACTCTTACATACTTTGATTACTCATAATTATTGTAAATATAAATCAATGTGTAACTTATCTTGTCATTATAACACTATTTGAATGTAAAATCAAAGCCAACTTGATCTCGCTGTACTAACATATGACGTCATGGCTAGTTTGACACGCAGTTTCTCTGTACATGAGACGCAGATCAAGCTATTAGAGGAACGGAAAATATGAAAATTAAAACTAAATAAGCGTGATCTGATTAAAATTGATTCATATTTTTGAATGCATTAATCAATAGTTCACAATCTTATTTAATTGATAACTATTAGGTCTCTTATAAAGCCGCAGACATGCACTTTTATATTAGGAACGTACTACCCCTCCAAAATTTCAAAAGTTCAACAAAATCCGCTTGATTATAAATTATGATATTTTATACACATGCAGCTCTTGTCCCTACTATTTTGAAAAGTGCTGGGAGCAAGTTGTGCGCAGTTGATTTTTTCAGTAATTTTACATTTCTTCAATGCATATAGTGTAAATGCACAAAGTTTATCAAAAGTCGGCTAAATTTTATATAATTCCAGGGCATGGAGAAGTTACTCCCAGCACTTTTCGGGTTAAGAAATTTGTCTTAAAGAAAACACAATCAATTTCATAGTGAAAAATTATCCATATATCCTTGAACTTTTATGATCTTTGTATCCCTACATATTTTTTCTAATTTTAATCATGTCAAATGACAAACAGCTGATGTACGTGAAGTCGCTTTGGCCAAACTCTGTTGAGACCCCATACATACATATGCATTAGTATAATTGTCATTAAATTAAAACTCATGCTAATAAAAAAAAATATCAACATTATATTGATTTTTTCGGAATATTTTAAGGCATATTTCCTATGGACGGCCTTAACCTAGCTGCGAAACGCCACGAGTAAATATTCGCGCCTTTTCTTTGGACTGATCTATTAGATAGGTATGATAGCATCAATTAAATTTTAAAAATAAAACATTCTTAGCGCCTTTATTTTATTTCGACGTTAAGAAAGTATATGTAACACATTATACACATTACATATCGTATCTAGCCCAGTTACACTAAAGCAGTGAAACGGAAATTAAGTTTTAAGATTGACATTCAATTGCAACGTACTGCTGTAACGTGTCGGATCTGAGCGGTCAGTAGGTCCGTGCTCGGATTACCGAGTTTTACTAGGGATATGATTGAATGCAATATATACAGATAATAATATGACACCTGCCTGGTGTCTTTAAATCAAATGACCTAAGTGCTTTCTATAATTATATATCTTCAGTTAATACCGGCACCTGCCTTGTGCCATCTGATAATTGCCTCACTATACTCGTATAACTGACTATATAAGTCAACATCTATCTGCCTGGTGCCTCTTGATTTAGCCTTTAACACCTGCCTGGTGTATTACTGCTTACCAAGTTGCCTATATAACTCTAGTCAAGTGGCTACAATATACTTACACAGTATGATTTAACTTTGTAAGAGCTTCTCTGTCCTAATGACAAACCTATAGCTAATGTCACGCAACTATATTTTAACTAGTCACTAACTACAGCAACTTTGCACAATCCGATTTGATCGTTACCCAATTGGATTCAGTACCAAAGTGAAGACACAAGCCAGTTGGCTGTACTGCCCCCTTGTACCTCAACTTTATCAATGATCATAAGTTATCAGATATCATATTGATAAAATACAACAGACTGTCTTTCTTTTGGCAACACTATTATTATTTTCTAACAGAACATCATTTATCAATAATACTTGTATAATTCTTTTGTCAATTGACCAATTAATTACAATATTTTTATTGATTAGCTATTATAATATAAACAAGTAACGGGATGTAACTCCTCCAACCATTTCACTTCTACGTGAGAGTCGAAGTAGTTTTTTACATTTCATGTATCCTTATGTCAGAATCGTTTAATCAAACGCTCAGCTGCCTCCATAAACCCCTACTCGCGAAATGGCAGAGTTGACAGAGGCAGCCGCCATCTTGGGCCCGCTTCAGATTTTCAAATATTAATATCTAGAGTTCAGATTAACCAATGTCTAAACAACTTATATAGTAAGCATCAATAAAAAGGTCTCTATTAATATTCCAAAAATAAATAAAAAATATTGGAAAACAAAAAAGTTAGAAAATACGTTTTTTTCAATTTGCATCTCCTAACGACAGAAATTATTGACGACGAACGAAAAGTCGCGTCCTGGATAGTATCTATCACGATCTATAATCCCTGAAAGTTTCACATTGATATCTTTTACCGTTCTTGAGATTAACCACAGACAAAATGTCATTTTAAAATCAGGAAATGTCCCGTAACTTGGCACCAGATAAGAATTTTCAAAAAATCGCTCAGATAGATCAAGTTCATGTTACGATACATCGTTTCTGAAAATTTCATGTAATTCCATCCAGTAGTCTTCGAGAAATCGCGTGCACAAAATTTTGGAAAAAAAATAATAAAAAGAATAATAATAACTAGTTCTAATTGTAACGGGGACCGTTACAGATGTTCCCCAAACGCTCCCCAAGTCCCTTTTTGTGCCAATTTCCTTTAAAACTTTTTTTAATATGCTGGATTTCGCAGGATTTCATAAAAGAATTTTAAAATCTACAATAATATCAACTTTTTGTCATTTAACGCATTGCACGCAAACGCACGTGCATGCACATGCAAGGTGATCATGGCATGTTGTCTAAACTATTAACATATCTTTATATTCCAAAAATCAATAAAAATTCATAAGAATATCAATATTACCGTTTTTCAAATACATTGTACATTTTTCGCATTGCGCTTGCGCAAATACATGCAAGCACGTCCTTGCATTCAATTTTGATAGAAGTATCATGTAGCAGTCCATTATACCTATTCATATTCTAAATTCCATCCGGTTTTGTTGAGAAACAAGAAGTTATAGGCGTTTAAAGTTTCAGCCAATCAGATTGCAGCACACGTAAATTTACGTGCTTTATGATAATTCTTATATATCATGCTGTAGATCTTCATAATGTATGACTATGTTCAAAATTTCAAAGGATTATGACGTAAAACAAGAAAGATATTGAGACTTTAGTTTTAGCCAATCAGAGCGAAGTGCACGTGCATGCGCGTAAGATTTTGCTATTTTGACCATGTCATCTTGTTGATACTACTTATATATCCATGCATTGTGAGTTTCAAAAAATTCCATCAAGAAATAGAAAAGTTAAGGCTTCATCCATTATATTGGTAATTTCACATGTAGCACGTGCGCGCTCTTGCCAGCACACGTGCATGTACATGCTTTCATGAAAATTCTTATATATCACGCTGTAGATCTTCAAAATGTGTGACTAAGTTTAAAATTTCAAATAATTATGACGTAAAACAAGAAAGATATTGAGACTTTAGTTTCAGCCAATCAGAGCGAAGCGCACGTGCATGCGCATGAGATCTTGCTATAAAGACCATGTCATCTTGTTTATACTACTAATATATGCTTACCTTATGAGTTTCAAAAAATTTCATCAAGAAATAGAAAAGTTACGGCATTATACATTATATTGGTCATTTCACGTGTTGCACGCGCCCGCTCTTGCAAGCACGTGCGCGAAAAATGACCTTCGTTCGGCAACTCTACATAACATGCCTACTAACCCTAAAAAGGTTTCACCTAAGTCTGATGTATAGTTTACAAGATCACTCGTGGACAAAATTTTCCCAGGAAGAAGAAAAATAATAATAATAACTAGATGCGTTCTTGTTGCTGGTGCAACAAGCAGGTCTTCCGACCGATTTTCGTTAGAATTCTATGCTACGTCATCCCATAAAATTTCAGAATGTATTTTTGTTCGTTTACGTTCATTTACAGCAGCCTCATAACATACCTCATGATTATTACATGTATTCCTCCAAATATCTCAAAAATAGCTTTTAAAAATCGGCAAAATCTTCCATACATGTTAAAAAAGAGAGAAAAGTTATTTGCAACTGAAAAAAGACAGAAACAAAGATAAAAAAAAATTCAACGCCCACAGCGGGATTCGAACCCCCGACAGTGGGACAAAGTTTGGTTCGGTCATATCTTTTCAATATATGTACGCATCAAGATAGTAAACACATATTTAGAATTCTCATACAACACACTATAAACCTTGTAAATACTAAAGAAAAATATTGAAAAACAAAAAAGTTGAGAAATGTGACTTTTTGAATTCACTTCCGTTTACGACAGGAAGTGCCGACGACGAAAAATAAAGGACGTTGCCAAGAACGGATTTCGATGTTCTATCACCTCAGTGAGTTTCATTTTCATATCTTTAACCGTTCTCGAGAAAACTGCTGGACAAAATGCCTTTTAAAAAAAACAAAAATCCCCAAAAATCGCGAACGGAACTAAATTTTGAAAAAATGAAAAACACGTCTGGAGATATTCTTATGATGCATCTTCCCTGAGAAAATCTTTGAAATCTGTCCACGCATAGCTGAGATATCGGCTGTACTATGAAAAAAGAATAATAATAATAAAAAACAGAAGGAAAACAATAAGGTCTTCCGAAGGAAGTCGGAAGACCTTAATAAGAAGAAACAGAGTAAAAACAATATGTTCCCCAACTTCGTTTGGGGAACATAATAATAACTAGATACGATCTCGTTGCGAGCAACGAGAGTTTTTCCGTCCGTTTTAGGAAAAGAAACCCACGTAAAATCGAGCTGAAAAGAGATTCAAAATTTTGGTCACAAGGAGGATTGAACCCATGTCGCCAACGTGAATGCGCTTTTTTTTCTTAATTTTTTATCCCCAACGCGCTAACCATTAAGCTATTTGGAGTACTGCTCTAAATATACTTGTGTATACTTTTGCAACAGTTCACCTGTCTAAGAATTATAAAAAGCATTCATAATTTTGCGCCAAACGCCACGAGTAAATATTCGAGCCTTTTCTTTGGACTGATCTATTAAATAGGTATGATAGCTTCAATTGAATTTTAAAAATAAAACATTCTTAGCGCCTTTATTTTATTTCGACGTTAAGAAAGTATATGTAACACAGTATACACATTACATATCGTATCTAGCCCAGTAACACTAAAGCAGTGAAACGGAAATTAAGTTTTAAGATTGACACTCAATTGCAACGTACTACTGTAACGTGTCGGATCTGAGCGGTCAGTAGGTCCGTGCTCGGATTATCGAGTTTTACTGGGGATGTGATTGAATGCAATATATACAGATAATAATATGACACCTGCCTGGTGTCTTTAAATCAAATGACCTAAGTGCTTTGTACAATTATATATCTTCAGTTAATACCGGCACCTGCCTGGTGCCATATGACAATTGCCTCACTATACAACTGACTATATAAGTCAACAGCCACCTGCCTGGTGCCTCTTGATTTAGCCTTTAACACCTACCTGGTGTCTTACTGCTTACCAAGTGGCCTATATAACTCTAGCCAAGTGGCTTCAATATACTTACACAGTATGATTTAACTTTGTAAGAGCTTCTCTGTCCTAATGACAAACCTATAGCTAACGTCACACAGCTTTACTTTAACTAGTCACTGACTACGGCAACGTTGCACAATCCGATTTGATCGATACACCAATTGGTTTCAGTACCAAAGTGAAGACACCAGCCAGTTGGCTGTACTGCCCCCTTGTACCTCAACTTTATCAATGATCATAAGTTATCAGATATCATATTGATAAAATACTACAGATTGCCTTTCTTTTGGCAACACTATTATTATTTTCTAACAGAACATCATTTATCAATAATACTTGTATAATTCTTTTGTTAATTGACCAATTAATTACAATATTTACATTGATTATCTATTATAATATAAACAAGTAACGGGAGGTAACTTCTCCAACCATATCACTACTACGTGAGAGTCGAAGTAGTTTTTTACATTTCATGTATCCTTATGTCAGAATAGTTTAATCAAACGCTCAGCTGCCTCCATAAACCCCTACTCGCGAAATGGCGGAGTCTACGGAGACAGCCGCCATTTTGGACCCGCTTCAGATTTTTGAATGTTAATATCTAGACTTTGGATTTGTCAATATTCAAACAGATTATATAGTAAGCATCATTGGAAAGGTCTCTATTACCCAAGCTTAAAATACTTCAAAAATATTGAAAAACAAAAAAGTTAGAAAAATCGACTTTTTAAATTCGCATCTGGTAACAACAGAAAGTACTGACGACGAACGAAAAGTTGGGTCCTGGATAGTAATTACAACGATCTATCATCCCTGAAAGTTTCATTTTGATATCTTTTACTGTTCTTGAGATAATCCGTGGACAAAATGTCATTTTAAAATCAGGAAATGTCCCGTAACTTGGCACCGGAAGCGAATCTTCAAAAAATCTCTCGGATAAAATAACTTCAGATAATAACACATTGCTTCCCTAAATTCCATAAAAATCCATCCAGTAGTCTTTGAGAAATCGCGTGCACAAAATTAGATGGGCGGAAAAATAATAATAATAAGAAGAAGAAGAAGAAGAAACAGTAGAATCACTATAAGGTCTTCCGTGAAGACGGAAGACCTTAATAATAATATTTATAATAAATACTTTATCTAAAGAAGGTAACCTGCTTAGTGTATGCACTATTCTTCCCTCAGGGCCTTATATATGTATATAGAAAGCACAAAGAAATTCACTTTTACATGGATACCCACTTCCGCCCCAGCCCGGGGTTGAACTCTAGACCTTCGGAATCTGTCTCCTAGCAGTGCAGGATCAGCGCGCTAGACCGCTCGGCTATCTAGGCAAGTCAAAAAACTTGCTTTCGATGCCGATGGAATTCTCGCGGCGCTGCCCTACACTACACGGTCATTGAGAATAGAAGTGAGATACAGTTATTTGGACATAAGTTTTAACAGAGGATTGTTACCAATACATGTTGTAATGAAATCAATTATTATTTATAAAGCACATTTTACAACAACTCTTAAACTAACATAACTGCCCTAAGTGAAGAAATATTAATATACAAAGCACAAAGAATGTCTCGGCTATCTAGGCAAGTTAAAAACTTGCTTTCGATGCCGATGGAATTCTCACAACGCTGCCCTACACTACACGGTCATTGAAAATGGAACGATCCTCTAAAAAAACTAATGTCCAAATAACTGTATCTCACTTCCATTCTCAATGTAGTGTAGTGTAGTGTAGGGCAGCGTTGTGAGAATTCCATCGGCATCGAAAGCAAGTTTTAAATAACTTGCCTAGATAGCCGAGGGGTCTAGCGCGCTGTTCCTGCACTGCTAGGAGACAGATTCCGTAGGTCGAAAGGTCAACCACGAGCTAGAGCGGAAGTGGGTATCCTTGTAAAAGTGAAAAAGTGAATTTTATATATATATATATATATATATATATATATATATATATATATATATATATATATATATATATATATATATATATATATATATATATATATATATATATATATATATATATATATATATATATATATATATATATATATATATCAAATACAAAAAATATACAGGATACAATTAATCATATATAATAGTAATAGGTTTAAGGAATAACAATCACAAGATTATGAATATAGTGTCCATGAACAGATAATTAACAATCATAATATAATATACAATACTGAAACCTTATTGTGCTCAAATAATTGTGCAACAGCTGATGATGTAATTTTCTATATTATGCTTAAATGTTCGTAGAGATTGAGAGCGTCTAATGTGTTGGGGAAGTTATTCCATAGATTTACATCTGAATACTGAAAAGAGGTCTTGAATAAGATTGTACGAAGTTTCGGCAATTATAGATCATAATAATTATTTTCAGATCGAAGATATAAGAAGTTGAAGAATGAAATTCAAATAAATTACAAAGATATTGGGGAGTCGTTCCACTTAAAATTTTGTATAATAATATGTATTTGTATAGCTCAACTAGCTCACAAACTGTTAACAATCCAAGTTTTTCAAACAGTGGCTTAGAAAAAGAATCGGGACCTGCGTCAAGAATAATCCTTACTGCCCTCTCTGTTATTAAAATAGTCTGTCCATATCCTGCTTGGGGGCATTACCCCAGATAGTCAAACAATAGTTAATAGATGGTAAAATATAAGCATTGTTATATATTTTCCTGGTATGTGGAGGGAGAAATTTCTTAATACTTCGAAGAGAAAATAACTTATAATTTACCGTTTTACAAACCGAATCAATATGATTTGCATACTGTTACTTATCATAAATTTCATATCATTTTCTTTTTAAAATATGATTCACAAACATGTGGTCCTCCGTTGTGACTAGTTTTATTGTGATTTTAACCATAGGTTTAAAAATATTCACAAATGAATATATATTATTATAACAGTAACTTGATCCGAAGGGTCGTATCACGTCGAGTTGACAGGCGCGGATCATCAGATCTGACGAGACGCGAAGCGTCGAGTTTGATCTGATGATCCGCGCCTGTCAACGAGACGTGATACGGCTCTTCGGATCAAGTTACTGTTATAATGATAAATTTATTATATACCCCCTTATAACTAGCTAAATATATCAGAATAAAACTTTAGAGATCGATTGTATAATATTTATCCATAAAACAAAGCATAATAACAAGGGACTTTTTAACGCGCAAGAAAAATAACGTCATGTTTTTGCGTACTTCGTCATCAGTTTCAGAGAGTGAAGATATTGATTCAGAAAACCACAGTGTGGTGATCGGATCAAACTCTGTAAAATTAACAGTAACAAAAACAAGGAAATTGATGGGTATATAATAATGAGTTTTATTTTCATGAATATTTTTTTATAAAAAATAAAAAGTCTAACCAGCCTATCTTTACATATTTTATTAGATATTAATATGATACATTCATTTACAGCAAACTTTTAACTCGAAAAGTTGGATGTAATTTATTTTCTTCATTTTCTTTGAAAAAGTACTAGAAAATTCATATAAAATAATTGAGAGCTAATATCGACCTTCCAAAGCTCAAACCCTTGTTTTAAAAGGATGACTCAA
Organism: Saccostrea cuccullata; assembly: GCF_032062105.1. NCBI lineage: Eukaryota > Metazoa > Mollusca > Bivalvia > Ostreida > Ostreidae > Saccostrea > Saccostrea cuccullata. The sequence goes on along the minus strand of NW_026933210.1, from coordinate 22,513 downwards.
AGATCTATAAAAGAAAAAGTTGGTGTGGCATTCCACCTTAAGTACTGCGGAAGGACAGATGGAAGGACAGTAGGACGGGAAGATGGAAGGACAGAAGACGGACATGACAAACACTTTATGCCTCGGCCATATTTATGACGGTGTATTTCTACAGCTCAACTAGTTCATTCCATTTTTAAGGTGGAACAAATTGAAGATAATAAGGGAACAGTGATCATACAATACAAATCTATGAAGAAGGCATAAAACACGGATCCTATGGATTTCAGAAGGTGGAACCAAGGGCCTTAGAAGAGAAAGCATCATCTGTCCTCGATTACAACCGCTGGGAACCCTACGTATTGATCAGATAGAAAAAAAACACTTAAAGTGGCCTAAAACTCGACATTTAAATATATCAATGACGTATTGTCAATTAACAATGGTAATTTCCATTACTACGTCGATACGATATATCCTGGTGAGCTTGAAATAAAAGATACCACAGAGTCCGACACTCCTGTGTCATACTTTGATATTTTACTTGAAAAAGGCGTTAATGTTTATCTAACAACCAAGCTATATGATAAACGTGATTATCTTAACTTTCCTATCCTCGACTTCCCTTACTTAAGCAGCAATATGCCTTGCTCACATGCATACAAAGTGAATATATCTCAGTTGATTCGATACGCAAGAGCATTCTCAATTCTAATTTTCATGAACAATTTCTAAAACGAATTTTAATTATTGACAAATAAGTTGATAAAACAATTACATGTATTCCGTCAGTTGCATGGTCGATACAATAACCTTAGCAGACAATACTATTTATCATTAAGTAAAATGCTGACTGGCGTTTTTCATACCAATTGTTAGTCCATTATTTATAAACTGAATTGTCGACAGATTTTTCCATCAATTCCTGATTTTGACAAGGAGTGCACGGTAAGTGTGACCGGTCAGCAGGAGATACCAACTCCTTCATGACATCTGATCCCACCTCTGATGTTTCGGAGGTCTGTGTTTGCTCTTCTCCTATTCTGTATTGTTTTATGGACTTTGATATTGAATACTGTTCATTATATCCTTCTATGACAAGTTAACTGGAATAAGGAGAAATACTGTTGTTGGAAGACCAGAAATAAAATAATATAGGTTGTATGGAACACTTATTTAACATTTGAACAAAACATTTCCAAAAATAAAGATTCAATTTCAATCTGTAATTTTTATGTTATGGAACACCAATGATACTGCTACCACGGCTATTGTAGTACATCACTAAATTTCCACGACACCTTTTTTTTGCAAGATAGTCGTTAACCTAAAGGCGCTGGAATACTGTCTGGCATTTGAATTTCATTCTATTTGATGCTTTGCAAGTACATGTAAGTTGCAGCACATTCTAAATGAATATGACATATATAGAAGGATCTATGTTCAAAACTGCTCTGAGAACTGGAATTAGTCATGTGTTAACGGAGAGATCTTGATATGACACAATAGCTGACCCCTATAGTTTGGTGAATCATTTATTTAAATGACAGCATGTTGTTCAATAGAAATTGATTGTTGCTACACGTGTTTCTATCTCAGGTAGTTTATGCACCTGTCTGGTCAGGTTTGGTTTTTGCTACAATTAATTTAATTGTCTTGATTGACAATTGGATATTGTCAATGGATAGGGCATTATTTAGTTTTGCAATTTAGGTTATCACAGAAATTATCAGGATAGCAAAATAACCTAGAACGGCCCTTTCTTATAAAATGTTATATGGCTTCAAATCAGAACGAACTCTCCTTATCTTATCAAATACAGGGCTATGAAATTCACTACCTTGATCAAAAGAAACTAACATGGCCTTGCGTTTACTGCGTCCCTTAGTCTTAGTAATTCTAATGGCTAGTGATAACAAATGCTTGCTTCTAAATGACCCCTCCGCTATGGAGCAGAGACTGTCTCAAATGGAGGCTTTAGTTCAGGGCCTCACACAGGAAGTTAAAGGACTTACTCAGGATGTCAGCTCTCTGCAGCAGGAAAACTCGTATCTAAAGGCTCAGATATCCACAGGTAAATAATAAAAATTGATCTGAAATTTATTGCACAATATAAAGTTCAAAAGACAACACTCTATCTCTTAGAAAGACATATGTAATGCAACGATATAATGTACTCTTCAGTCATATTTAAGCTCTGAAACACTTTTGTATTAATGCGGGCTATATCTTGGTGAGATTAAAATGTCAGTCCTCGTAAGGTCAACTAACATTATAAGAAGCAGAAAATAAATGGGGTTTAAAGTCGATTGTGTATCATCTTATTCAACAATCAATAATCTACGCCTCAAGGCTTCTTATTTTTTCGATACTTAGAAAATTTATTATTAAATCTCTCACGACATTATATAAACTGTATACATGTACTACTCTTTTGCGGGGATAATTGATAAAATTTGGCAAAGTATTTTTTTTAATAGATAATCGATGTTTATAAAAAATATTAAATACTTGATTTTACGTCGATTTCACAAAATAGAGTAAATTAAGGAAACTTATTTTGAATTGTTATTATTTGAAAATTAGGACCATCTTAACACTGCACTCTTATTCGAGGGCATTGTTTACTGTATTTACATTATGGTATGAAATAAAATAAATCTCTGTCTGCACTGTAGTACAGTTACTTAATATGAAATTTATTCAAATTTAATAAACATAATATAGGAAGAAATTAATTTCATAGGAAATTCACCTTATTATTCATTCATTTTCTTCTTTTTACTGTAAATGTATAATATACAGTTTTTTTACAGCGCAGGCTCCAGCATATTTCTCAGCATATAGGAAAAGTCATTTGTCATTTCCCACATCAACTCAAACAGATATCGTGTACGACGGAGTCCGAAGTAACTTCCACAACTGTTACAATACCTCAAATGGTCAATTCACAGCCCCTTATAAGGGCTTCTACGTGTTTAGCTGGGAAACCCTGACAACAGCAGGGAATGTATTTGATAGCGAGCTATTAGTCAATGGAGTGCGCTATATGATGAATGCCTGTAACAATATAGCGCAGAACACTGCTTATTCCAGCTGTACTGGAGTGGCTCCCGTTCAACTAGAGGCCGGTGATATTGTCCATATCCGGTCCACAAGCGCAACATTTCTTCATTCTGATTGGTCGAGCTTCAGTGGATGGCTAGTCAATAAAACGTAAACAGGCGATTGTACTGTTAACGCACCATAAATAAAACAAATAATGTCGGTTTTGAATATTTTTTTTTCTTACAACCAAATAGAATTTAAATTACAACATATATATTGGACACAAAAATCTCATAACATTCTTTACAAAGAACGATACACTAAAGGTCCAGTAAATGTTCAACTAAGCCGCTTTCTTTTCTCTTCACTAAGATATAAACAATAATATAATACATGTAAAAACATATAATACTGTGACTGTATAAATGTGTAATGCACATGTAGGTAGTTTTCAGAACTTGTGCCTAATCCTTTGTAATTATATTACAATAAAATATGTTCAAACCATATAAACAACAGTGAAAAAAGATACTTCAAGAGACAAGTATAAAGTTATACTTAGTGACTACAAAAACTGGTATAAAAATGCATTATACAGGAAACATTTCATAGATTGATCATACAAACCATAATTTGTAAAGTTTCTTTGAAGAGACACGCATGTAGCACACAATTTAATTAAAGTTTATCTACTGCTCAAAATGTTTGAAACTTTCAATTTTAAGGTCGGTTTTGACTTTTCTTTCATTTTTTACTGTGAATTCATCATTTCTTGGTAGAGATAAATGGATTTTGTAAGACACCCTAACCCACGAACATTTATTCTGTTAACATATTTATTCATTAAATCCTAATATAAACGAGAGTATATAAGCAACACCCACCAGCCATGCAATTCTAAATTTAGAGAACCAATTCTGAATCTAGTATTGGCTGATTGGTGTTGCCTATGTGCACCTACTAACTTACGTTCCAAGGAACAAGTAAAATATTTCATCTCCTCGAATATTGACCCCCCCCCACCCCGGAACTAAGATGATTCTACAGTATACGTGACACCCGGAACAAGCACATGTTAAGATGATTTTCAAATATATCAGTATACGTGAAATTAATCACCGAATATTTATATGGTACATAACAAGCACATGTTACGTGCAATATAGATATTTGAAATGTAGATATTTCAAATATATCAAAATTGTATACATCATTACTTACACGCATACCTAGAACATATATTTACAAATCCAGATTTGTATTAGTCACTTCTGATTGTTTTTAAGTAGCCTTTCATATGTTTCAGCCCCGTGGGGATCCGGGTCCACCAGACGGCGCTAGAGTTAGCTTGAAATATATAAACTAATACTGTACCAATCACAACCGAGGCCATCCACCAGACGGCGCTAGAGTTAGCTGGAAATTGTACCCCAAAGCTTGCTTGTCGTAAAAGGCGACTAAATGGGGCGGTCCTTCGGATGAGACCGTATAAACCGAGGCCCCGTGTCACAGCAGGTGTGGCACGATAAAGATCCCTCCCTGCTCAAAGGCCGTAAGTGCCGAGCAAAGGCCTAAATTTGCAGCCCTTCACCGGCAATGGTGAAGTCTCCATATCAGTGAAATATTCTGGAGAGGGACGTTAAACAGTATACAATCAATCAATCAATCAATCCAAGCCGATTGCAGCCACCAGACGGCGCTAGAGTTAGCTTGAAATACATACTACAATTGTACGATCCAAACCGAGAGCAGACAACAGACTGCGAAAGAGTTTGCTGAGAATTTATATTAAAACTGCATTTTACTCTTCTTAAGTTCGTATTCAAAAGAAATTATTAGACTGGTTCTTATTTTTGGATTTTTTTAAATAACGATGCAAATGAATTTATTTTTATATTGATATACTTTTATAATCTGCAGTCATTCTGACTTGCATTTATGATAATTTATCTATACCTCTTTATGACAAGAAAATGTTTGTATCATGTGTCTCTTAGCATCATGTTTTGCCCCCTTTTTTAAAAAGATTGGGAAGCTTGCAAATTTTGCTTCATCTAATAATTATCTGTCGACCGCCACATAAATAACTGGCGGCCGCCAGATGAAATATTTTCTGCCCTGTATCTACCAGCTTCCGTACCTCTTCATAGATTTGAATTGATTATAATTTTCTTTTCGTGATCCATCAATGTTCAATATCTTCACCATATCATATATTTCTTTTTAAAAAGAATTAATTAAAAGGGATAAGCACAAAACGTCAACACAAATGGAAAAAATTAATTGAAATTTTGTTTTCAATTTAACGAATACCTTATTTTAAGATTCATTATCTTCAATATTCTAGATGCCCATTTACCCTAAAACATTACAACTAAAATTTACTTCTGCTTATTAGTAACCTACCTTCTAATAAATCGAATATAGTTTTTCATCTTAGTTTTTTTTAGGAGGAATGTGAAAAAACATATTAAGCTTACAATCAATTAATTTATTTTAGAAAATTTTACATCAAGCCAAAGATGTTCTTTCTCGTGTGTTCTTCAGTAAAATGGGCTCTTGAATTTGTATTGTAAAGTAGGTCGTTTGGAAGCTCATTTCCATGTTAATAAATGGAAATCAGGATCACCATTCAGGGTCAGAAGCCCAATTAACAATACAAAATCGGAACGGAGCACACAGAGACCTCCAAAAAATCTGCAGATGTCATGGAGGAGTAATCATCCCTGCTGACTGGTCACATAATATTAATGTTCGTTATTTTCATTTTTAAATTCAGCCAAGTATCCATTATAACTCTCACATATCTCCTGTAATATTTCTAAAAGTTTTGTATTACATGCATTAGATGGTGTGCAAGTCACACAGACCTGTCCCGATGGCATTATTAAGGAAGCGTTCTAGCGTGCCCCCAAAGCAAATAATTCCTGCCAAACTTACAATATTAAATTATTTTTTCAAGTTAAAAATTCAATAATAGTATAATATTATTCAACATTAGAGTATCACGTAGCCCTTGCCATAATTTGATCCAAATAAATCATGTTATACTGTAAAATCACATATATTCGTGGTGTCAAATTTTCGTGGTTTGAGGAATATCTCTTGGTTCATGGGGATTTGATTTCGTGAATCAAGAATAAATTAGTACTTATGTATGTTATATTTTACATTTCGTGGTGGACATAAATTCGTGGGTCTCATCATACCTCGAAAACAACGAAAATCAAACCCCCACGAATATTTGTGATTTCACAGTTTATTACAATGTGTATATTTTCTCCTGCATTAGATTTTAATACACTGCATAAGGACAGATACCTTGGCGGTTTCCCAGGTACAAGAAGATATGTGTGTCCTTCGTGTTCCTCAAACGGCACTGTTTTATGATAAATAAAAATAAAGCTTTGATATTTTATTCATTAAGAATAGTCTAGAATCTGAAATAGAACTACGTTAATATTTATTAGCAAATCAAATATAAAGTAGTACTAAAGTTCCAAAATAAATTATTCAATCAAAGCAAATCGGGGCAGAACAACCACGGACTTCTAAAACATCAAAGGTGAAATCAGGTGGCAAATAAAAAATTTAAACGTTCTGTATTCTGTACAAAATGATGATATTTGATATGGATATGTACTTGGTATTTAAATGAAGTGATTTATTTGGTATGTAAATAAAGGGATTGGTGTTGAAATAAATATCATAACATATGTTAAATGGATACAGCATAGATAACACTCCAATATACAATATACCCATACCACATTTGACATTGTTTGTCCACTCCCCGTTCGTCTGACATTTTAACAATCCAGATCCCATTTGTTTATATCCTCTACCACACGATGGAGGCATCTGTCTGTGTATACCAATAGCGGACCATTGACCTACATTTTCTGTGTCCACTCCTCTAGGAAGCCCACGATCTGATTTAATCAAATTGGTGTTTTTCTTAAATAAGTTTGACTTAACTTAAAAGTTCACTGGTAAAGTACCCTAATGGCATGTTTTGAATACTAGTATATATTTTTTTCAAGTGACGCAAGTTTCATCTTGCAACACAAGTTAACCGCATAATGTATACTATTAGTTACACAGTCAGTTAGTGACCTAATACGGATTCATACAGGGTGTGAAATGGAAATCCGTATTGGGCGAGGCAAAGCCGAGTGGATTTATCCCGCCCGCTGAAGACCTTTTTCAATATAAAAAAAATATTTGTGCATATTATGAAAATATTAGTTTTTATCCAATAACAATCAACATAAAATATCGTTACGGTAACAAGAAATTTAACTGAACTACCTACGTTTAACCTTTTCTTAGCCGCCATTTTTATTTACAATAACAACGCATCGAACGGAATCGTAATTTTCATATTACGCCTCGACGGAGACGTAATATAGAAATGGAGACGTAATACGGAAAATTTCAGGGCGTCATGTGATCAGCCTTTATCCAATCAGCAATCGAAAAATTTGTCTGAAGCGGGATAAAGATAATTATATAGTTCTATTAACATTCAAAGATAATATATATTATGCTTTCAACACACAGGGTATATTTTAACATGCAATCCAACAAATATATAACCATATGTGGAGTGAGAGTCATGTTATATGTTTCGTCTTATTTTCTTGCGGAATTTTCAAACAAAATCATAAAAACCAAAAGTTTGTCTAATGATGACTTTACCTGATATGATGCAGTTTAATCTCCCCAATGCGTTATGGGTACATTTTGCGTTGACAGAACACCAGGAGACAGAACAAGGCAAAATTATATCCTAAAATTAATAAATTACATAGAAGATAAAGAATGTTACACAATTACGATTACGTGTTACCTACACCATTGTTATAATATCCTAAATTAAACAACATATGTTAAAGAAATACGATAACCTGTTATATATACAAATGTTAAAAACATCTTATACAAAAAGCAACAAAATATTAATGTATATATACATGTGACCATGTGTCTAAAATCTTATTAATGTTTATTATATTTTTCAAAGTTTGACTGGTACAAGACATGGTGGATTTTTTTAATTAGGTTACCAACACTTTGATATATTACATAAAATGATTAATCTTTTCACACATGAAAGAAATATGCAATGCATAGTATTAATATTTTTTCTTTCTAGTTGTCTTTTAAAGCTTAATATATATATTGAATGAAATTTCTTCTTTGCGTTCTTGAGATCAAAACCAAGTCCAATTAAATGACAAATTAAAGCGATCCTGTTTTATTTTCCAATGATCTACTTTATCTGTGTATTGCAATTTAAAATCATATTCATGTATATGTCTATATCCAACAAACTTAACAGTGATTTCCTAAACTTACACTTAGATTATGAAATAAAATTTATAATGTAAATAAATTACTGTATAATACACGAGGTTACACATGTTAATTTCAAAAGACTCTAATAACTGACGTCAGACAGAAACAGAGCTGCAATGGATTAAAATACATATAAGACTCCCGGTTTTCATCGTGCAAAATCAATATTTAGGTTGAATGATCAAGACATCAAACTCGCTTCAATTTCAAGGATTTATCGCAGATAAAACAATGAAAAAAAGAACTTTCAGCGTTAAAGACTTCGGACTTTCATCTGGTGAAATTAACATTCCGGTTAGATTATACAGAAATTAACTCCACTCACTTTCAATGTTTCCTTTTTCACAGACAAACACTTAGATATGAGAATATGAGCGTTTCAATTTTTAACTTCGTGTTTCCGTAATTTTGATATTACACGTGTAACTGCAGATATGCCCCGTTAATCATAAAAGATTGATTGATTGTATGTTGCTTGAACGCCCCTCTAGAGATTTTTTCTTTTATATGTTGACGTCACGGTATTCCGGTGAAGGGCTTAAAATTTAGACGTATACTCTGTCTAACAGGGCCATTGAGCAGTTAGGATTTTTTATCATGCCAACGCCTACCGTAACTCCCGTTTGTAAGGTCATATCCGAAAGATCAATGACTTTCACTTCTAGCGCCAGGCGTTTAACAGAGGAACAGTTACCATCTATGTTCAATAAAAATAAGTCCTAAGCGTGACGCGGTGCCGCGAATGAGAATCGAACCCGGTCATCTTGAATACTAAGCGAACGCTCTACAACTTAAGCTACCGTACGCGGTAATTATAAAAAGATAAAATACTTCTATTGGACTCTACGAGAAGCACTGACTTCTACAGTTGACGGTTTAACTTGTATCATGTACGGAAGTACGGAATTGATAATGCATTAGAAGACCTTTCTAGTGGTCATAGATATGGTGTTAGGGACACTAACATGCGAACACCAGGAGTTGGGGGTAGGGTGGTAGTCGTTTTCTTTAAGGACAACTTATATCTGCACTAAAATAACCTGTCTTTTTCGTTTTATTAAATGTTGAGCTAAATATCTATATCATAAAAGAGCTATCGTACATAGCCCTAGTTTAAAAGTAAGCGTCAACTGTAAAAGTCAGCGCTTCTCGTAAAAGTCCATTAGTAACTAACCTTATCCCAGTCGACTTTTGCACTGTATACCCAGCCTGCACTGTTTATATGACTATCATCGGAGCCTGCACTGCTTATATTACTATCAGTGGCGTCCATGTTGTTATAACCGACTGCCATCTTCTTATAGTTTATCTCACAAAAGTTAGCTCCCCTGTGGTAATTAACTGATTTACATCTTGTTGTTTTTAGACACTCCTGTACACAGTCTACAATACTATAACCAGTGTAGGAATTAATCAACCCTCCCCTCAATCTATATCTGTTTTGGAGTCTTTCGTAGCCATGATGTAAAGTGCTGAATAAACGCAGCGAAATAATGCTGTAGAGGATCAAAGATGGACGGATGCCAGGTAATTCCATCATTGTAATGAAAGTGGTAAATGCAACACAAGTTAAAACAGATTTTGTAGCGTTATATACATCAAAACTAAATCCAAATACTTCTAAACAGAGGTGTAATAAAGAAAATGAAATGGTTTTAACTGTAGTATACAACTTTCTCAATGCAAATACATCTCTAGACCATACTTTCAATTAAATTAAAAGCCTTTGTTCATTACATTTATTGGGTTACATTATTAAGGTCTTCCGTCTCCAACGGAAGACCTTCTACTGATTCTGTTGGTAAAGATTATTATTCTTTTTTTTTTCTTCTACTTCCTAGACGCCAACTTTGAAGCCTCATATCTCACTCATTTCTAAACTGATTTCGATCAAATTTTCAGAGGTACTAGAAGTTACTAAAGTCTAAATGCTGTTTTCAAAAAGTCACTTCCGGTTTTGACCCTTTAAACGAAAATTTATAGGCTTTCGTTTCCAGACAAAGGCTCAGAGACGGCTAAAGCTGGAGCAGAAATTCTACTGATTTTAAATAATAGAAGGATTGAAGTTGTGCACATCGGTTTTTGTTTTTCGATTTCTCTATTCAAAATGGCGCTATATAGGGGTCAAAAATTAGAACGCTTAAAAGAGCTAAAAATTACTCATATTTTGCTTTTTATCTTCTAAACTAAAAATATTTTGTTAAGACGTATAGAACAAAATTTGTGCAGAATTAGAAGATCTTTCAAATGATATCTCGGAAAAAGGGCTGTAAATAAAAAAAAAAATTTTTCCAGATATTTCAAAAAGTATTGAGAATTTGTAATACGTCCAAGAAGCAAAGTTGTTCAAAATTTCAAGCTAAATCTATTGAAGTCGTCAAAATGCGTCCGGCTTCTTCCGGTCAATGCCGTTCTTGAAAGTTTTTGGATATTTTATGTCACTGGAAGCATAAAACGTAATTTTCTGTCCGTCGACATCACTTCCGGTCAAACCGGAAGTTTATTTTTAAAGGTTTTGATGCAAAATTGAAATTATAAAGAAATCACTTAGCTCTTGCTTTCTTTTGTTGACGTCACTTCCGGTCACATTTATTGCTTTGCAACGGTTTGCATTATTAATATTATAACATTCATTCTGAATTTGCAAATTTTAATAAACTGTACTATTGATTTTCAAGGACATCTGAGGACGACTGCATAGGTCTACATGGTAATCTGTCCATATAGATTTAAGCTGCAGCTACTAAGCACAGATGTGTGCCAAAAGTGATTAGAATTCTGATTTTATCTTTATATATTTCTGAAACCCCTGTTTTCCCATAAACGAACAAGGATATCTGCTTGGGTTCTTTGAAGGATTATTTATTTGCAAATACACTCTAAGATAGATAACCCTGTAACAAAAAATATTTAAAATCAGCACATGGTAAACGACATGATAAACAAATACAAAACATATTAAAATCATATCTCTGGTCGTAAATTTTAACGACTTAAATTTTATTGAACATTATCTTTATAAATTATTTAATTACTTTATCCATAGATAATAGAAGAATCAGACTGATATCACCGTATGAAATTATTACTGCGTAACTCTTACTCAATATGAAAAATGCATTACATACTTCCGATTTAGAAATTATGAATTATAAACAGACTCAACAAATTAAACTTTCAGTAACCAGAACTGAAACAATTTATAAAGTAGAAAATAATATGAAACTCAATTTAATGCAATTAAACACACTAATACCCTTTCCTCTCATGAGGTGTAAAGTTCAAAGCTAAGTACTAAACACAAGGCGTTGCTTCATTTCTGTTGTTTCCCTCTATAATAAATATATTACGCTTTATAATTTTTATTCTATATTACGATAAAAATGCAATTATCAAATACTAGATTTCAAAGTTTAAACTAAATGCACTTTTACACAATATACGATCTCGCCATACACACGTACTCAAGTGGCAATTAAAGGAAATATAGGAAAATTAGTATATACATGTATACTCTGTAGTGAACAAGAAAACAAATAAAACAACCTTAAATCCAAAGCCTCAAAACTCTATATACAGTGTAAGATATTAATTTCAAATTGCAAATCTAAATCTCCAATCGGCGTCTAGCCCGGGAAACAACCAGCATGAGAATGATCTTACATATACAAGAACCAAGATAACCAATGAAAATTAACACCAGTCATCCGTGTCAAAAGGTCTAAAAATAGTAACTAAATTGAATAACTCAAACACTGGCTCATTCGTTTCTATTTTAATACTAAGTATATTTCAATAGTTATTTATTAAACTGCAATAAATCAAACATACACAATACAAGTAGAGCTTTTCAAAAATGCTTACCGTCTTTAGCAACAATTTTAAACAGTAAACTGCAGATCTACACTTAACAGGCCGTATAATTCTTTTGAATTTCTTGATTTTGTATTTCTAAATTAGCTTTTTACGGGCATTAGCCCTACCACGGTTGTCGCTCGGTCATCTCCGTAAACTTTGACTGGCCGAGAGCTTTCGGCAAACCTCGGCTGATTCCCATTCACTCTTCAAACAAGAAAGGGAAAAAGAATAATAACAAATTGTAAAGCCTGCAAGCAATAACTATCAAATTTTATTTATAATGAAATTAAAGAGACCTTTTTATTTATTGCTATAAAAAATATCATGTTATTAAGAAATAATTACTGCTGATTTTGTTGTTCGTTTTGTTATTTTTTTAAGATTGGAAATCTTGCAAAATTGTTAAGTCGTACGAAAAATAGATCATCAGAAAGTTATCTCCCTTGCCTTGAACAGCATTTCAACCAATGAAATAATTGAAAATTTTATCATCATGCAATTTCTACCAATCACAAAAGAGAGGAAGTGGATAGTCCGAAGACTGTAAAAAACTTCAACTATACAATACCGTCTTCCAAGGAAGACGGTAATAATATTTATAAACATTTCAAAATAAACATTTTATAACTAAATACAGGATATTACATTTCATTAAAAAATCATTTTGTAAATGACTGGTGTGGCACCATTTCATGAAGTGTTTTATCACAAATTTCTAAATAATCTAAGAAATTGTTTTATTTGATTAAAACTACTCAGCGTTGAAATAAAAAAAAGTATATATATATTAATGTGCTACATGAATTTTTAATCCACATCCTCACATTAAATGATATAGCCAACATTGATCTTGAATTTTAGAACTGATGTAAAGTGATAAACTATTTTTTTTTTTACCAGAAAGCAAATATGTAATGATCTTTTTTTTTTAAAGATATTGTATACAAGAGCATTTGATATATATTATAACATACATGTATGATTTATATGAAATCAATACTAATCTGTACATGAAACTCGGAATACAAAAATACCGCCAATCACATCGAATGATTGTTTCTCTACTAAAAGCCAATGTATGATTAATGTATTATTATAATCAATTTAGAAATTTGTTAAATGTATATACCCATCATTAAAAAATATGTATCCTTGTCTGAAAATTAAATGCAAAGAACTAGCTTAGTATAAACAAACAACGGTACTTGTGAAAAACACCAAGCACTGTTAAGTCTTACTATGACGAAATCAACGAAACGTAGATGTGCAAAGATGAGAACTATTTAAATCTGATTTTGTTTTTTATATAGCGTTTTTATTTTCGCATAACTTGAAAATTGAAATAACATAATAAAGTACACTCTATCCTGTACTAAATTTAGTATAGTCCCCTCGATGTACAGTCGTCGCCCGCGTGGCGCAGTGGTTAGAGTGTCTGCTCTGGAGTTGCGAAAGTAAGGAGTCAATCCTTACGTCGCGGGTTCGAATCCTACTGTGGGACGTGGAGACCAGTCCTTCAGATGAGACCGTATAAACTGAGGTCCCGTGTCGTAGTAGGTGTTGGCACGAAAAAGATCCCTCCCTGCTTAATGGCCCTGAGTGCCGAGCATAGGACAAAATTTGCAGCTCTCCACCAGCAAGTGGTGGCATCTCCATATGAGTGAAGATTCTCGAGAGGTACGTTAAACAATATACCATCATCATCAATCATCGATGGACAGTCACGTGGTAATTACAAAGGATGTGTACTGAATAGGAGTCAAGAACACATTTCTATAAAGGAAGGACATAACCTCTTAGAAATTAATAATACAAAAATTAATCATTTCTGCATTCCTTGTACTTTGACTATTAAGTGTTTATCCCCTTCCAAAAAAGTGAATCAATAAGGCACTTCAATGTTAAACGTTTACGCAAAAGCAGTGTATAATTAAGTAAGTACATTCTCTCGATAACTATTGAGTAATTGCAGTAAACAATGGTTAGATATTGGTTTAAATAGTAAAATATGTTTCAATATTCTTTATATTGATGAAATACACTCTGAAAAGTAAAAAGTATTTTATCTGCCTCTCAATCACATAGAATACGTCATTTTACCAAATTGACGTCATGGCGGCAAGTTCCTTTCGACAAGTGATTTGTTTAAAATCAACTATTCGGGATTAAACAAGCTGCTAATTTTAATGCATTTATAAGTATTTATGGTGTTTAGTATGGAAAGGTACATAATAATTCGTACTCTCAATTCTTTTGTTTTACTAGCATTCTAGAGGACTAGCAGTGAACGATCTCAATCATTTATTATCAAATACATCTTTTTCATAAAAATGATTATAAAGCAAAAAACCACAAATTATTGTGATAGAGTGATACTAGTATTTTATTTATATTTTATTTATTTTATTATGTAAATATTATTTGATTATTTAAGCCACTTAATATTCACTCGTATTTTATTTTTTGAATCGTGCAACGCGTTTCGATATTCGCGGAGTTTTGCGCGCATTGTCAATAAAATATTACAATACTACTTGGTTTTTAATCTTACTTATGTTCTAGAAGCCTTTACTTATCCTGAGGATGTTTAATATTATTGGTCAGTTGTAATAACCAAGCTTGCGATTGGCTCGGGATGTTTTCCCGCCGATCTCTTTGTTTGATCGCTAAGACAGAGATAGACCATTGAGAGATTTAGATCGATATTTTGGTCACCATATTTATATACATATTTTCATTACATATTTGAGACGAGACCCCAGGACAGAGACTGTAAGTTGACTTCTATTTCTTTTATCTATTTTAATTCTATACTTTTCGATAATTTGTCGTCTTTGATTTATGTAATCTTATGAAGATATACTGAGTTCATTGTTTGAGCCCTGAACCACAATCAGGTATACCAACTGTTATTTTTTATTATTTGTGTACTGTATGTTATTGTAAATAGATTTGTGAACTATTCATTCCATTGTAATAGTTCTGTTTGATTTATTTTTCCTATTTTCAAGATATCGATGTAAGGGGCATAACTCTTACTTTTCTTTTTACATGTATATTTATTGAATACTCAGTATAACATAGTATAACATGTAATATTTTTATGATATATTATTATAAAGTAATTCATATCTATATTCATGTATCATAAATGCAATATATTTGTTTTCTAAATACTTATAATTTGTTATTTATATTTTCAGGGCTTTTGCTTGTCTAACACATTCATCATCTTTGATAAATGATATATGAGAACCTGAGCCACAGGATTTCGTCCTTTATCGAAACCCTGTTACATTATATAAACTAAGCATTCAATGATGATAAGTCAAAGTATGCTGATTTTGTAGAAGGAATTGTCCTAACTTTAAAACACGAAATCTTTGTAGTTTCATATAAGTTTGAATCAGGAAACATTTGTTTGATCATCTTTCTTGACGATATAAAGTTCGTTAACCTCCTCTAGAGTGTTAGGTAACTCTTTCCCAGTTGTCTCGGGCAGCCATATTATCAGAATAGTCACTAACACTGACATAATTCCAAACACCACTCCCGGGCCCCATGGAATATGTGTTCCCTGAAATTAGAAGTTAAGCTTTCTGAAATTTCTGAAATATGCTGTAAAGATCACAGTTTGCTGTAAGGGGGATTACTGATGAAAGCCACGGAGTAAGGAGAAAA
This sequence comes from Saccostrea cuccullata, assembly GCF_032062105.1. Taxonomy (NCBI): domain Eukaryota; kingdom Metazoa; phylum Mollusca; class Bivalvia; order Ostreida; family Ostreidae; genus Saccostrea; species Saccostrea cuccullata. The sequence goes on along the minus strand of NW_026933210.1, from coordinate 6,586 downwards.
TAAAATAATTTTATTTTTTAGAAAATACTAAAAACACTAGTGTATTTCAAATTTTACATATATATTATCGAAATAGAAATAAAGTATGCTTAGCCAAAATTACTAAATTATTGAAATCACATTTCGATTGTAATATCAAAAGGGAAAGATGTCTTTTATTCTTAAAAAAGATCATTCAAAACTTGATAATTTCATACTGAAGTCAATAACATATTAATCTTTTATGCATTAAACGATTTTTTTTTCAATAATAAAATAATGAAAAAAAACTACTTAAGAAAACAACATTATAATATTTACAAATCATACCTTCCCGCGGAATAATTGAATTTTTGATTTGTAATATGTTCAAGGAAAACAACTATATGGACCAAATAAACCACTCACAAAAAAAGCTGCGTATGGTGAAATTATCGCTCCTACTCTGGCAGAACACGAGGCAAGTCCTATTCCGAGAGCTCTAAAAGAAACGTAGCAAACGAATACAAACTATAATAACGAACAAGAGGCCAAGGGGCCACAGCGCTCACCTGAGCACACACCGGGATTGAATTTACTCCCCCCACCCCTTCCAGGCGTTCATCATTTGAACAAACTAGAATCTACACTACCTGAGGATGATTCCATATAAATACCCCGGGTATTACTAATCATAGCTTTGAAGTACTTGAAAAGAAGATTTTAAAAGGTTTCCCTATATATCCCTATGTAAAACTTGGGTCGGCCATTTTGGCCCCACCCTATCCCCAGGGCCGGGGATCATGATTTGAAAAAACTTGAATTTACACTACCTGAGGATGATTCCACATGAGTTTCATCTTTCCTGCCCCAGTGGTAATTGAGAAGGATTTTTAAAGATATTTCCTATATATTCCTATGTAAAACTTGGGTCGGCCATTTTGGCCCCACCCTTGCCCCGAGGGTCATGATTTGAACAAACTTGAATCTACACTACCTGAGGATGATTCCACATGAGTTTCATCTTTCCTAGCCCAGTGGTTCTGGAGAAGAAAATTTTTAAAGATATTTCCTATATATTCCTATGTAAAACTTGGGTCGGCCATTTTGGCCCCACCCTTGCCCCTGGGGTCCTGATTTGAACAAACTTAAATCTACACTACCTGAGGATGATTCCACATGAGTTTCATCTTTCCTGCCCCAGTGGTTCTTGAGGAGAAGATTTTTAAAGATTTATCTTATATATTCCTATGAAAAACTTGGGTTGGCCATTTTGGCCCCACCCTTGCCCCAGGGGTCATGATTTGAACAAACTTGAATCTACACTACCTGAGGATGCTTCTATCTGATTTTCATCTTTCCTAGCCCAGTGGTTCTTCAGAAGATGATTTTTTAAAAATGCCATAATTTTTTCTCTAATATATAATTATCTCCCCTTGGAAAAGGACGTGGTCATTCTTTTGAACAAACTTGAATCCCCTTTACCAAAGGATACTTTGTAGCAAGTTTGGTTGAAATTGGCCCAGTGGTTCTTGAGAAGAAGATGAAAATGTGAAAAGTTTACAACAACGACTACGACGACGACGACAACGACGACAGACAACGGACAAATTTTGATCAGAAAAACTCACTTGAGCCTTCGGCTCAGGTGAGCTAAAAAACAGCGCAGACTGCTTTGTAAAAGACATGAGTTGTCTTAATGGGACTAAGGGGGGGGGGGGGGGGGTCAACAAAGTAACAAATAATTAACCACCAGATACAACTTAAATTTTTAGATATGATATCTTTAGCTATCAACTATCATTTGACAAAGAAAAATATCATACATATTTATTTTAAAATTTGAACATCTTTTTTTATATCTTTATATGGCGCTCTTCTTCTAAAGGAGATAGAAATAGTCTAAAAATGGCTACGACCACCCAGCCTCTTTAAGACGTTGAATCAAAACATTAGTAAGAAAGACTCAAATGTTCTTCAATATTAAACTTACACAGATTTTAAGTACTATAAAATTTTGCATGAATTTTCTTTTGTATATGTTAAGGGATTTTTGTATTAATAATCAACTGTATACCATACAGAACAAAGTTAATCATCTGACTTCGACCTGAAAGGCCAGGACAAATTCATTATTTAAAGAATGAGAGTTGGACTTACTAGGTTTATCTATCCATATTTACGGAGAGGGGAACATCAACGTGAATGCAAATCTTGCGACTGTTTCATAAATATAAAAACATAATTTTAGAATGTTTTGATTTTAAACCTATTCCAAATAAACTCTTTTTAATGGTGTGAATTAACACAAAGCTTGATCTTTTTAGATATTTAAATCCTATTGCAATTTTACAATGCTTGCAAGAAAATCATTTTTGCAATCAAAGTTTAAATAGGACATTTTTATTAGCAGGTTTGTAATTTTCAAGTTAACTGTTTTTATTTTCAAATTCCAAGTATATCGAATACGGTATCCCATGTCAAGATCAAGAGTTTGGCATGCTAAAGATCGTTTTGCTCGTTTTCAAAAAGGATTATTTAGGCCCACCAGAGAAACTAACCAAAAAAAAACATCAAAACTTTTCATGCATATTTAAGTTCATACATGTTCCAGTGAAATATGGCTGATATTGTGGCGTAAATCAACAATAATCATTCACATCAATGAAACCGACACCGGATTTCTTCAATCTAATTACATTTAGATGTTAGATCCCCTCGCATACTCAACAGATATCCGATGATTTTGCCAGCGACAATTTGATTGGTTAACAGAATTTGTCCTCTGACGTGACCCTCTATGGAATGTTGTTAGATGTTAGTGTAGCGAGTATGCGAGCGGATCTAACATCTATTTTTAATTAGATTGCGGATTTCTTATAATGCTCACCTCAGATTAGTGGGATACACTTCCTCTGTATATAGGAAAATCGTCATCCAGGATCCAGATATACCAAACTTCCCAACAAAACTGAAGGCAGTGGCGAATCCTTCCATCACTGATGAATCTGAATGTCAGGAGCAATGATTTTTTTTAAATGCTTTCAATGATTAATAATTCAAATTCAACTTGATTTTTTTTCTCCATAGTAAATTTTAAATATGCCTTTCAACATGATTCTAGATACATTTAGTACAGTTTGAAGAAGTGTACACTAGGTATTCAACAATTCAACTGTTTTGCTTCATAAGTGTCAGATGTAGCACTTTTCAGGGGGTATGCAAAATTATTTCTGCACAATGTACATGTGTCCATTTCATAAAGTTATAAAACATCAGCAAAAAACACAAAATCAAAATGAAATTGTATATACACTGCTTTTATATGGATGTAAAGTAATGAAAAAAAGAAACATATACCTTTTAGGTACATGAGGACTGCTGAAAGTGACAAACAAACCCCAGCAATAGCGTGGAACATTATGCAGGTTTTCTTCCTACCGTATCTATACAGATATAGAAAATGATAAACACACCCCAGCTATAGCGTGGAACATTATACAGGTTTTCTTCCTACCATATCTATACAGATATAGAAAATGATAAACACATCCCAGCTATAGCGTGGAACATAATGCAAGTTTTCTTCCTACCATATCTATACAGATATAGAAAATGATAAACACACCCCAGCAATAGCGTGGAACATTATGCAGGTTTTCTTCCTACCATATCTATACAGATATAGAAAATGATAAACACACCCCAGCAATAGCGTGGAACATTATACAGGTTTTCTTCCTACCATATCTATACAGATATAGAAAATGATAAACACACCCCAGCAATAGCGTGGAACATTATGCAGATTTTCTTCCTACCGTATCTATACAGATATAGAAAATGATAAACACACCCCAGCAATAGCATGGAACATTATACAGTTTTTCTTCCTACCATATCTACACAGATATAGAAAATGATAAACACACCCCAGCAATAGCATGGAACATTATACAGGTTTTCTTCCGACCATATCTATACAGATATAGAAAATGATAAACACACCCCAGCAATAGCGTGGAACATTATGCAGGTTTTCTTCCTACCATATCTATACAGATATAGAAAATGATAAACACACCCCAGCAATAGCATGGAACATTATACGGGTTTTTTTCCTACCATATCTATACAGATATAGAAAATGATAAACACACCCCAGCTATAGCGTGGAATATTATACGGGTTTTCTTCCTAACATATCTATACAGATATAGAAAATGATAAACACACCCCAGCTATAGCGTGGAATATTATACAGGTTTTCTTCCTAACATATCTATACAGATATAGAAAATGATTAACACACCCCAGCAATAGCGTGGAACATTATGCAGGTTTTCTTCCTACCATATCTTTACAGATATAGAAAATGATAAACACACCCCAGCTATAGCGTGGAACATTATGCAAGTTTTCTTCCTACAATATCTATACAGATATAGAAAATGATAAACACACCCCAGCAATAGCGTGGAACATTATGCAGGTTTTCTTCCTACCATATCTGTACAGATATAGAAAATGATAAACACTCCCAGCTATAGAATGGAATATTATACAGGTTTTCTTTCATCCATGTCTACACAGAAACTTCAAAATCATACAATTCAGCACTGCTGAAATAATTAAGGAGCCTGGGTGGTCAATAAATTAACAAAAAAATAACCATCAGATATAACTTACATTTTTATATATGATATCTTTAGCTATCAACTATCATTTGACAAGGAAAAATTTCATACATATTAATTTTACATTTGATCACTTTTGTATATCTCTATATGGAGCTCTTCTTCTAAAGGAGATAAAAATAATCTAAATATGGCCACGACCATCCAGCCTCTATAAATGCAAAAAAATGATTTTAGCTAATTTTGTAATCACAAGACAACTCTGTAAAAATCAATGCTTCAAATGGAATTATATCCCTTTTACCGAGTAAAAGAAAACAGGCTGATTTTGGTCCTGTTTTTCTTCAGAAGATTTCTTTTTTTTTCTCCTCAATAGAATATTTTGACCTTATTTTATCCTTTACCTAGACTCAAAAGATTTTGAATTAGATAAAAATTCCAGGATATCTATAATACATGTGTTTTAATTTATATTTCCCATAAACATTCTTATAGATTTTAATGGTGAATAGGAATATACTGGGAAATTTGTAATCGACCCTGACGATTCTTTAATATTTTAAAGTGCAAGCATTTTCAATGGCTCATTATTCAAATACCTGTTTATGGTAAACATGTACAAAAACACGCTGGGTATTTCGACCAATCCATTCAAGAAGTAGTTTAGATACATGTCTCCAGCCATTATCCCGGATGTCAGAAAGAGGCCATAATAGGTGATACTGTTCACAAACCTAGGGTCAATAAAGGAGAAAAATCTATTATGATAAATGTTTCACAGGGAAAAGTAGCTTAAATGACATTCGTTTGATTATCATTTTATTTGAAAATTATGTGAAAACCATGTAAAAACTATATAAATATTTTTTTCATGCGAATATCATGTAAATAAATTTGTATGATATTCACATTTTTTTTTTAGAACTTCTGTGTATATTTCTTTTGGTATAATACTTATGTGATATGCTCTTTATGTAAAATTCATATGAAAGTTGAGTCAAAATGGCTTGACGTTTTCACATAAATTTGATATGACTTGTTTTCGTCTTGTTCTTATGCAAAAAAATTATATAAAATACCTAAGAGTTTCATATAAAATTTATGTTACCTGCTTTTGCCTATGTTCTTATATTTATTTTCCAGATGATCCACACATAAATTTGATATGACTGGTTTTTGTCTTGTTCTCACGCAAAAAAAAAAATATATAAAATACCTGTGAATTTCATATAAAATTTTTGTAAGCCACTTTTGCCCATGTTCTTATGTTTTATTCACCATATGATCCACACAATGACAGATGTTCTGAGGATCCGCCGACTCCTGAATATATCCAGTACCGACAACTTCTCCTTCAGATGGGAGTACACCTTAACCTTCTCTGACCCTTCACTGACGTCATTTAATTGTGGATTGATAGTTCCCGAGTTTGCGTTGTTTTCACCATGTTCTTGACTTTGTCCACTCTCTAAGGAAAACTTGAGATCATTGAGGATAGGGGCCGCGTCTTTATGGTTCCATTTGGCCGCCTTACTTATCCAGGATTTAGCCTCATCATACCTGCCGTTCACGACCAACCAGCGAGGGGACTCTCTCAGTATCCTAAAAAAACAACAACTTCATTTCTGATTGTCATTAGTATAGTCAGTTTCAAATTTCAAAAATTGAACAACTTTCATTAGTATAGTCCATTTCATATTTCAAAAAATGAAGAACTTCATTTATTGTCATTAGTATAGTCAGTTTCATATTTCAAAAATGAGCAACTAAAAAACAACAATTTAATTTCTGATTGACATTAGTATAGTCAGTTTCAGATTTCAAAAAATGAACAACTTCATTTCTGAATTCATTAGTATAGTCAGATTCATATTTTAAAAAATGGACATTTCTCCTCGGTAACAAGTTTGTAAAGACTTTATACAAAGAGCACAGAAACATGAATGGTCAGTAACTGGTGGTGTGTGACATGATGCTTCGTACTTAATGTT
>NW_026933209.1:0-56519 GCF_032062105.1 Saccostrea cuccullata | reverse complement strand
TCCCTGGATTGAATGAGGGGGGTTTGGGCAATGGGGGTGGGCTCTGTAATTGAGGAATGAGAGTCTGCTTGACTAACACTTACAGCAGCACTTACAGATGTATCCTCAGGTACAATAGTCGACGATTTTGAGAAAGTGGTAATCTCAGAATTGTCATTCATATTGTCCATACTGCCCTGTTTACCAGAATTGTTTGAAGAATTCAGATCTGGGAGAGATGTAGACAGAAACCTTCTGCGGGATGTTTTGTTCTGATTTTCAGATGGACTGCTAAGTTTTCGTTTTGATTTTTTGTTATTACCACGATTGTTGGAACTTGACATGAGTTCATCTCACACAAAAGCACACAAGCACAAAAGCACAGAATGTTTTGGTTTTTAACTTTGTCAATGTAGTTTTTACTGAAGTTATTTTTATATCAATTCATCTGTGACAGCTTTGCGAAATGATATATTAGTGAGTTATCAATTTTCACACACAGAAATACAACATACCCCCGTTTTTTCTCCCGACCGAGACTAAAAATGCTGATGCTAGACGCCATCTTGAATCCTACCCATGGTATTTGAACGGAATGTAACATTTATTATTCACAATGATAACTTCTCGCCGTACATGGGTCCGAAACCCTTCAACTATTTGCATGGAAACCGGAACTTGATGAAGCCATATATAGTCCGGGGGCAGAATTCAAGGTTATAAAAGTTGAGAAATATATCACAGGCTCTGTTGGTAGTGCAACTATAACTCTCAAAACTGTTCAAAGCATAAGAAATGGTTCTGATTGCACCAGAGTCAAATGTATGTCCAATGTTATCTTACTTCTTTTGATAACATATAGTGTTTGAAAAAGATTTTTTAAAAGTTTCTTAGGAGGTGTACATTAACGATTTCAACATGTGGCTGATTTACACAGCCATTAGTTTTTAACTATATGTTTGCTATTATTTTGATATTTTGGGTTACTATACATATATTTACGTGTGTAAGCTTTTTTGTTTTGCATATGCTAAGCATAGGTAAAGGCACATATCTAATTCATTTAAGCATTTAATCATTATTTTTTTTAATTTGAAAGATATTGCCACAACTGCAATGGTGCAAACAAATTGAGTTACGCGGGTTATGAAAATTTATTTGCACACACCGTTGCAGTTATGAAACTTTATCTCTAAAAAAAATAATGATTTAATGCTTATATTTACTTTATCAAACTCCTTGCCATAGTTTCAAATTTGATTTATAATTCAAAAATCCAGTTTTATCCTTTGAGTAAATAAAAATTTATGGAAGAGCCATTGCAACAACTTCTGTTCAATGTGAGCATGACTTTTTATTTTCGCTTACGACTTTGCACCTTCATGGCGTTCAACATTTGTGACGTCAAAATAAGACGCATTCTTTGGCTTCTGGGGGTCGTAACATAAAGCAAGCTAAGTTTTTGACTTAAGTACGGTCTTAAGTGCGCGTTAAGCACATTTTTAGGACCTACATAAGTACTACTTAAGTATGTCTTATACCGTAACATAAAGCGAACTAAGCAAGATCTTAGCTAAGTCATACTTATGTATTGAATTAAAATATTACACAGTGTGAAAGTTTATAAAGTAGCGTTGGTTATTACATGTAAGTGTGATATTTACTCACAGACTGAATATTTTTTACTTCTTTAATCACGCCTGGCTATTGTCACAATTGTCCTAAGGAGATTTAGTCTTTAAAAATTCCGTCACGTTCTTATTCACTGGGATTTGCTTCTCGTTTACTGAAGGTAATGGCTCGAAAACCGAATTTTTCCAGTTTGGAAATCGAAACGTTGATAGAAGAGTTTCAGAATCATAAAGAAGTTCTTAATTCTTCGTTTAATAACACTTCCACCAACGCATCAAAACAAAGGGCATGGGCAAGTGTGGCATCAAAGGTAAATTTCTCTCTCTCTCTCTCTCTCTCTCTCTCTCTCTCTCTCTCTCTCTCTCTCTCAGGCATTGTAGCAACAGGGGACCAGCCCCCCTTTTTTTCCCTACATTACTTTTATTATTGGAAATGTTCATTGAAAGTCTGCATGGTTGCCCCCCCCACCCCCTTATACTACAGGAAGTTCATATCAGGAAATGTAGTATGGAATGCAAAAAAGTAGTTACTGAAAGAAGTTGGCTTTGAAAAAAGTCGGCCTCTACCCACCCACCCACCCCCAGTGAAATAGGATTTTTGATTTTGGGCAATTTTCCTTTTTTCTTGTTTGCTTGTAAATTTTTTCAGGAAAGTCAAATAAAAATTATCTGCCGCCCCCCCCCCCCTTTTCAAAAACGATGCTACGTCTCTCTCTCTCTCTCTCTCTCTCTCTCTCTCGTACTGATCAGTGAAAATTCAGTTATATGCATTATACGGTATTTTGAATGCCTTAGATTTCCACACATTTTATAGCAAAATACATGTGATAAGTTTTATACATATAGATATACATATTTTTGAATATTTTAAGATTTACACCGTATGTTCATATACATATTCTTTTATAATAATATAGGAAGTCATCTGTTTTATATTGTAATACATGTATTTCTTTAAAAATGAAGGTAAGCTCGGTAAGTGGGGTGACGAGAACGGCCGATGATGTCAAAAAGAAATGGAGAAATGTTTCCAGCGACTCCAAGAAAAAGCTTTCACATGCGAGGAAGGAGGCTACAAAAACTGGAGGAGGGTCATCGTCGGCAGTGGAACTAAGTGCCACAGAGTTAAGGGTATTGGAGACGATGGGACAGACAGCAACAGAGGGGATTCCTGGAGGAATAGACACTGCTGGCCCATCTTCGTCCAATACCAATCTACAGGAAACTTTCATTACTGATAGGTAATAATCAATGGATTATTATATTCATAACATAAAGCTCAGTCATTTCCACGAAGACAAAATATACTTTTATTCCCAAGCAAAAATCATAAGTGTCTTTATTTGCATTGTTTCCATTCAGCGATCAACAAGAAAGTGTTACAGACGCCACATCAAAGACCACAAGGAAACGGAAAAGATCTTCCGGAAATGAGGAGGCGCATGACCTAGTAGAAATAGAACGGGAGAGATTAGAGGTAAAGTTTACGAAAATATCAGTACTGTATCTTTTTTAAATTTCTGAATAATAATAAAGATTGATTTCCAAAAGTACAATTATAAAAGTAAGTACAATATACAACTTATTATTGTCAAATTTTCTTTACTTATATCTTTAAATTACAGGTAGAGAAAAAGAGGCTGGAATTGGAGGAAAGAAGATTATATCTAGAGCAGAGAAGATATGACTTGGAGGTAGAGAGACATTCTAGGGGGTTTATGGTGTGTGACTCGCAGAAAGTGCTGAAATATTATATTGTACCTGCTGGGTTTACTGATTTCATGTCATGAGATTAAATAAATCCTAACGCAAGGTTTTCCCTTATTCTTCGTCCATCATGCACTGTGCCATTATAGCATAGGTCATCATTTTCCTGTGGCGGAAGTACTTCACACTCAGGCAACTGTATCCTGTGATTAATGCACATATTGTGCAAAACCGCTGTCGCTACTATCACCTGAAATTGGAGGGAAAATTTGATAGAGTATATCAAAAGATATTTTTGGATTTAAAAATATTCATTTGAAATTTTCATAAAGTTATTTGTTTATACCTTGCATGCTTTCGAAGGATTAAATAACAGAGGACCTCCAGTTTTATCAAGACAGCGAAAACGGCCCTTCCACACACCAAAACATCTTTCAACAGAGTTTCTAGCTTTCATATGACGAGCATTATAACGATGCTCTGAGGGAGTAGAAGGCTGTAAATATGGGATCATCATCCATGGTCTTAATGGATATGCTGAATCACCCTAGAGCCACCCCTCGCTAATTTCACCTATATAAAATATTCATGCATCTATTAACATTTTAAAAATGAGCTATTAAGGAACACCCCTTTTGTAGGAACCCTATGTCATACATTAATAAACTTCGTACATAGATTAAACCAATAATATCTAATAAATTTATGGACAAATATGGAGTAACAGCAGAAATTTTTCCATTTAAAAAGACAAATTTCATTGTCTGGTATAGGAAGGCGGCGCAATACCCAAAAGTTGCAATTAAAATTTGGTATATTATATTTAAAATCCTACGGAAAAGTAATTACAACCATGTATTTATTGAATGGAAATGAAAATTCATTATATTTTTTTGCATACAATACTGCATTTCCCTTATATTTCTTTACCGTAGTATTAACTTGGGGGGGGGGGGGGCTGTACTTCAATGAACATTTTTCAAAAGTAAAATTAACGTTGCGTACAAAACTGCCCCCCCCCCGTTGCTACGTGCCTGTATATACATGTTTATACAAAGCACAAGGCAATGCGCTTTCGTCCAATTTATTTTTATTGTGAATATTACATACCGGATTCAAACTTTGTTGAAAGAGCACTGTCTGTCCATATGAAAGAGTCATGACTGCTCCCTGGCCACTTAGCGACGATGTTGGTGAATCTGAGATCGGAGTCAGCACACCCCCTGAACATTTATTGAATGGAAACATTTCCTATTTACATACAAATGTTCATCTTTACTAGGTGATCTTATAGCAACATGTGTACCATCAATGCAACCCAGAACATTGGGGAATTTAGACATTTGAAAGTATTTTTGCATGACATGGATTTTCTCTGCATTATCAGTAGGAAACTTAATAAAATCACTAGCATATTTACTTATGCTACAAGACACATCATCAACTATACGAGAAACGGTCATTCTTGACATCCCCTGGGAATCTCCCAAAACGCTGAAAAAACTACCAGTAGCGTAAAATCTCAAGGCAGTTAATACCTGTGATGAAACACTGATAGCTTCATTTCTCTTTGTTGGTCTTTCCAAATCACCTCTTACCAATTCACACACATTTTCAATTAGATTTCTGTCTAAACGATACCGCTCTATCAAATATTGGTCGTCATAATCATGTAGATTTTCTCTTGTCTTAAAAGTTCTTTTTTTCCTCCCACTTTGTAGAAATATATAAGCCGACGCCATTCGTGTAATAATTCGAACTTAACTTCTAATATCTATTGTGAATAGTGTTTAATTGTGTCTTGACTCGCAGACCTCTGAATACTACTCTCAGTTTCTCTGTGATTACCGGCCGAGTTAAGCTGTCATTGATTTCCAATCATAATTAATGTACACATATGTATATCCTATAGGGTTATTTTGTTTAATATACATGTTTAAATTGCTATATACATGTACACAAGACATAAATGCTATTTATTGACTTGAAGAGGTATTAGAGTATCTTATTAATTAAAAACAAATGAAATAATTACAATATTCATCGTTAAATTTAAACAGTTTTTACGTATAATGTGTTCAGGTTCTGTATAACACGCACTTAAGTCACCTATGTTGATCGCCTAAGTTTTGCTAAGATTTGTATTTCTTAGCATCCTTTATGATACGGACTTAAGACAAATAATGTACTTATGTCTTACTTAAGTATGGTCTTAGACTTAAGTACTTTTTATGTTACGACCCCCTGACCCCTTTTCCGTGTTATGATGTTTTACATGCAATAACTTTCCACACATTTTATAAGCAAAATACGTGTACATATGGAATGTAAATATTACTTACTGTATGCAGTATTAATTTTAGATACTAATTACTAGCAAGTTCCCTTTATCTATAAAATAATCATATCGGCATTGCTGTGGGCTTAAAAATAAATATGTTCTGAAGAATAGCCACATTCATTTTTTAACGTGCACATTGACATATAATTTATAGGGCAAAAGGTAACTAATGTTTAAATTGCATTTTCTGGCTCCCAGGGTGTGGTCGCAATTTAAATATCAAATTTTGTTAAAGCGTTGCAGTTGTTAGCGGCCTGATAAAATTATCATCGTCTCATCCATTCACCTATTTGAAATGCATTACATCTATAAAATCTTATAATTTACTTAAATGATTGCTGTTCTTTGGAATATATAAATTTTGTAGATTTTTTAATATTCTATACGTGATGTTCACATTTTAGTATCTTTGGAATTGTATTAATCTTTGATTGTTATAAATTAACAATTAAGATCAAATTCATTCATATTGGTTATTACATTTTTTTGATAAATTTGGATTTATTACAGATAATTTTAAGGAATGAATTTAATAGCTACCCATTTTATACGGTATAAACTGGGTTGGAACAGTTTACGCTTTCTTATAAACCGCGAAGCGTTTACGCTTTTTAAAAGCGTAAACTGCAACCCAGTTTATACCGTTTAAATGGGTAGCTATTAAATTCATTTCTTATAATTTAATTTTCACTCATATGGTGTAAGAAAAAAAAGGATATCATTTAAAAAAAAAAAATGACTCAAATTTGTACAAAATTTGAATGTAACGTCAGTTTGATTGATACGTTTTTGACGTAAGTCATTGTGACGTAGGCAACCCATTTTATACGATATAAAGAAAATTTTTTATCCAATCAAATACAGCGTTACAACCAGAATTAAATTATTTAAGGAATGACTCTAATTCTTGGCCAGATTATCGAGTATAATATGGTTTGGGTCAGTTTACGCTTTATAATCCGCGAAGCGGATTATAAAAAAGCGTAAACTGACCCAAACCATATTATACTCGATAATCTGGCCAAGAATTAGAGTCATTCCTTATAATTTAATTTTAAAATAATTAAACAACTGGGGATGTAAAATTGTGTTGTTTTTATTAGTTCAAATTTACCGCGCAATAATACAACCGTAGTAACGGAAGTGATGGGAAGCAAGGGGAGGTAAAAACTGATACATAGATCTAGCAGCCATGATGCTTGTTTACATGAGGTAAGATCGAGCAACTGTTTGAAGTTAAAGGTACATTCATTAAATCTGGAATTTTTCATGAATCCGAAGGACTGGAAATGAGGGGATTGATGGATACAGATGATTCAGCTGGTTGTCAAGGGGGTGTGTCCCCTTACCAAACCAGATTATACAAAATGTTATGCGTTCCTTTTTGGAAATCAACCAATGAGAGACAAGAATACAAACAGAATTAAATTATTAAGATATGTAGTGTGATCTTAAGCCTTTACTTTATTAGACTTTACGTTTGCTGTGAAGTTCCTTGTGTATTTTGACGCCATTCTTGAAGCACACGTGTATCCGGTAACTTGCAGTCGCTGATCAATCTCTCACAAGAGGACGTAATACGCTTCGCTACAAGACCCATGTCAACGTCTAAATGAAATGCCAAGATTCTTGACAAAACCTACTTTTACGTATAACGTATTACTTTTACATATTGCATCATTAATTTTAATTTTTTTTAAAGATTTGTATTCTTGCATTAAATCTTAAATTAAAGTTTATTTATGAAAATTTATAACAGATATATAGCTAATTCAACAAATCTTATAAGGGTTTCTTTTCCAGAACGGCCGGGATATTGCCAACAAATATAAACATGTTTAGTTCTTTAAACAAAACACTTTTGAGCATTGACACATGTACAGAAATGTAAAAGTGATAATCATCCTGTTGGCCATTTTTTAACAACATTTCATGATTTGAAATAAAAAATCACGTCTCCGCTTACCGTTCTACTTTAAGACGTTGACAGAGGTATAGGTGGAATGATAACTAGATTGCATCACCTATATTTCAAAGACGTATATAATAAGTAACAAGAAACATATATTGACGCAAGCGTCAAAAATCGGCCGCAAACCAATTAATTGTTCCATTGATATTTAGCAATTAGAAAATGAAATTTGCGTGACCTGTTTTTAAAATTTCTTTTATTTATCTATTAAAATATCATCGTGACATGAAACACTTGCATGCGACATTGCCGATTTTCTTTAAGGAATGACTCTAATTCTTGGCCATATTATCGAGTATAATCTGGTTTGGGTCAGTTTACGCTTTATAATCCGCGAAGCGGATTATAAAAAAGCGTAAACTGACCCAAACCAGATTATACTCGATAATATGGCCAAGAATTAAAGTCATTCCTTATAATTTAATTTTAAAATAATTAAACAACTTTTGATGTAAAATTGTGTTGCTTTATATAAGTTCAAATTTACCGCGCAATAATACAACCGTAGTAACGGAAGTGATTTGAAGCGAGGGGAGGTAATGACTGATACATAGATCTAGCAGCCATGATGTTTGTTTACATGAGGTAAGAACGAGTTATTGATTAAAGTTGAAGGTACATTAATTTATTAAATCTGAAAGAATTTTCCATGGATTCCGAGGACTGGAAATGAGGGGATTGCATGGATATGATGATTAAGCTGGTCGTCAAGGGGATGTGTCCCCATACCAAACCAGATTATACAAAATGTTATGCGTTCCTTTTGGGAAATCAACCAATGAGAGGCGAGAATACAAATAAAATTAAATTATTCATGCATAATGCATGTACAATATTATATGCATAAGCAAACTGTCCATAGACCTCTGCGTCGGTACTTAAATTGTAAACGAACCGCTCTGGTGGAAGTTTGATGTTTAAGTAGTTTTTACATAACAGTACAGAACTAAATTTTAAATTAAGCTTTAGTTTTACTTTAATAAAAACGCAACAAACATATATGAAATATGTAGGGCTCCTCGCTCTCTCTTAGAGGATATTAACACCCCAACTCCCTCTAGATCCACCACTACATTCCTTCTCTTTCAGTCTCTTTGTTTTGGTGTTGAGATGTGGCGGGAAAACGCATGGCACATTGTAAAACGCGCTTTATCCTAGTCTCTTGGACCAAAATGTTGTAAGATTCTGAGCTTTTAAGAAATAAATATTTCATCAAATTTTTGAAAATTTATATAGAAAATGTATAAATATACACGTCATTTCAAAATAAATACAACAAATCCCGTCTAGGCTGTTCAAAAGAGAGAAAGTAAAATTGTTCATTACAACGCTGTCTTTGTTTTAGTCTAGGCCTACATATAACTTCGCCGCACTTCAATCATGTCGGAGTATGTCAATCAGGATTGGATGAAACACTTACCCCCATTATTTATAAGATTTTATTTTTATGATTATTGTGCTTTTTGTTAAACATTTGAAAATATCTTTGTTTAATATTCTATAATATGAACGTTAAATATTTTTATTTAAATTGTTGTAACTCCGCAGAAACGCAGGTCGACTTCAAACTTTCATATCAAGTAACCGACCGCCTCCTGGCGGCCGGTAATAAAGAGAAAATCTTTTCATGCGAATTGGCTAAAATCGTTTACCTATTTCTAACCCCCTCCCCGGCTTGAAATGCGGGAGGGTATATAGTAATCGGGATGTCCGTCCGTCTGTAGGTCCGTCTGTTGCGCTTTAGGGTACCCATCTCTTATTCGCAATTCCTCTCATGAAATGAAATTTCATGAGACTTTCACAGAATCTTTATTACATATTGCCATTGTGAACCTACAATTTTACTTTTGATCAGACACAGAGTTTGGTTTTTCCAAGCAAAACATGGACCCTGCCATTATATTCATATTGGAGGCGGGGGGTATCATTTAGTGAGCTCATTGCTCACGGTACTTTTTTCCTTTGAATTTTCCTATTCAACCAAAAGTAGAGGTTTAAATCCCTTGTCTATTGTAAAGAAAAACAGTTTCTGTTGTATTAAAAAATAAAGATAACTGTTCAATGTCAGAAGTTTCCTTCCCTCTCTTTTCAGTATAAATTTAAAGTTCATAGATACGGTTATTTTTGTTTGAAGAGCAATTTACCTGCGCAACCAAATGCAGACGCTAAAACGCATACTTCTTATAAAGAAAAGCCGTCTTTGATGGAAAGGGTGAGGTGAAGATCACGTACGAAAAGTGATAAATCTTATCTCTCTCTCTCCCATTTCTATCTCCGTTCTCTGTTAATATATTAGCCGCCGGCGTGGCGCAGTTATTAAGTAGGGCGTTCTGCACAAGAGTCGCGGAGTAAGGAGTTTAACCCTATTGTCCTGGGTACTTCGACCCACTGTGGAACATGAAGATCGGTCCTTCGGATGAGATCGTACAAACTGAGCTCCCGTGTCGCAGAAGGTGCTTGCACAAAAAAGATCCTAAAGCTGCTAAATGACCTTGCATTTGAGTCTCCAGCATAGGTAAAAAAAAATGCAGCTATTCACTGGCATATGGTGGCGTATTCATCTGAGAGAAACATTCTCGAGAGGGGTTAAACGAAAAAAAATTAAAAATCTTTGTTTATTCAAACTTTAAATATAAGGAATGGCATATTTTCTCAAGTTTTTATCTGATGGGCAATTTATACCTGTGTTAAAAAATGTAGGTTTTTAAAACGGTAACCCGTATTGTTCTAGTGCAAGGCAGTCTGTCGTCTTTGTTATTGATGTAAAGGGTGAATTGTGATCAATCTAACAAATAATGTAAACAAAACGAATCGTGAAATATTGGCAAAATCCCGGATACCCTGGAAACACTTCAAACGAGTTCAGGTTTTTACATGTGTAAGAGGAATAAAAATCCTTTCTCGTCACTTCACACCCGCCAAGAGCACAATGTGTTGATCAGAAGAGATTAGATACTCCGTAGTCAAATTTTGTACAAAATCAATGACATTGCAAATGGTATAAAAATATCAGCAAAAATAGATTATACTATTCACAAAAAGATTGTATTTTCAATGTAGATAATTATAAGGAAAAGAAGAGAATTTGCAAGGGGCTCAATTTAAACCGGATGTTGAAAGCATTGTAGAATGGGATCCATTTGTCAGATTTATATTAAACATTTGTTGTACTCCGTGCACGATCTGATGGAATCAGTTTTCGTAAAACACCAAATTATTAACAAAAAATTGATTAAACAAGAATATCAACAAGTCTCCTTTAAAGTTACCATTTCGTAAGTTCATTGGTCGATAAAATGTCCTTGTCAGCAAACACAATTAATCATTGAGTCAAATGCATACTCATTGTTAGGCTTTTATTTACACCCTGAATCGTCGACAGATTTTTTCTTTATTTCCCGATCATGGCAAAGATCAGACGGCACGCAGCTACAGGGTTGAGGACGACCATAGAAAACAAGCATTAAAATATTCAGAAAAATATAAATATGATGCTGAAAAGTACAGTTAAGGACACGACAGTTTCTAAAACATGTAAGGAGTTTCGACTTTTCTTGTATAATTAACGTACACAAGATGCCCATGCGCCACATTGCTCACCTGTGTACTGTGGCTATAGGAAAACAGCAAAAATCAATCCAGTAGTGAAAAACTTAAATGTATAGATGGTCCACCTATCCCTAAAGAGAGGGGGGGGGTTACGATTTGAAATACCTTGGATCTACACAAACTAAGAATACTTAAATATTTCTTTGATTACCTTGTTTTTCCCTATAAGTCTGAACTTTTATTTTGGCCTCATTCTACGCTCGAGGGCCATGATTTGAACAAACTTGAACCTACACTACCTGGGGATGATTCCATTTAAATATGACCAATTATGGCTTTGCTTTTCTTCAGAAGATTATATTTAAAGATTTATCCTATATATTCCTATGTGAAACTTTAAGTCACACAGTTGTAGCCTCACTCTACTGCCAGGGGCCCTGATTTGAACAAACTTGAATCTACACCACCTAAGGATACTTCCAAATCAATATGACTAATCATGGTTTTGGTTTTCTTGAGAAGATTTTCAAAGATTTTCCCTCATGTTTCTTTCCAATGTGTTAAAATTTTGATAGTCCTTTGTAGCACACCCTACCCCAGGGATCATCATTTGAAAAAAAAAAAACTTTGAATTTTCCTCCTGAGGTTGCTTCCACATTAGTTTCATCTTTCCCGACCCTTGAAAGAGGGCAGGGTCCTTCATTTTTACAAACATGAATTTCTTTCACCTAAGGATGCTTTGTGGCAAGTTTGGTTGAAATTGGCCCTGTGGTTCTTGAGAAGAAGTCTTAAATGTGAAAAGTTTACAGACAGACAGATGGACGGATGGACAGACGGACTACACTACAGACAAAATGTGAACAGAAAATCTCACTTAAGCTTTCAGCTAAGGTGAGCTCATAATGTAATTTATATTTGCCACATATATTCCATTGTTGGAAAGAATTCATTGTCTCTTCCAGAAATCAAATGCAACATGTGAACAAAGAGAGTCACTATACTTAAACACTGTACTGATAAAAAAATGAGAGAAAACGTTAATTGTAACTTGGCATCTTCTTTCATAGATCACATCAATTTATATTCTTTTAAATACAATACGTAGAATATGTGAATTCATTTTACCCATAATTTATGAAAGCATTGTTTATTCAAACGTATTAGAACCTAAGACTCGTGTTTTACACATTTACACAAAATGAATGGTCCATACTACCTATTCCCACTTTTTGAAAATTTGTTTGGAAAAAGTAAAAATTTTTTGTGGGAATAGGTGGAATTTTAGTGTAAATAAATAATTAACTGTATAAACATATCATTACTGTAAAAACATTGATTAATTAACCGCTGTTGGAATAGAGGACATTTCAACTTATACCTAAAATTAAAAAAAACAAATTGATTAATTAATAATTTTGTTTATTTAAAAATCACATTAAAAAAGACTGATTTTTGTAGGACATTTAATAGTATACAGAATAAATAACCACTAAAATATATAAAATCTATGATAAATTCACATGATAAAATTCATTTCACACATTTTAGTACAATTTCACACTTTATAGCAAAATGTATTACATGTGTATGTATATCTTGCATTCACAAAGTCTCGACAAAAAAGATAATGAAAGTTCAGAAAATTATTCTATGTGTTAAAGGAGGAGTTGCAATTCCTAATCTAGCAACCATTATTATACATACGTTTCTAAATCTTATTACTGAGCAAATATTCAATTACCTATAATTATACATAAGATTATCATTGATCTTCAAAGGCGAAATTTATACATGTATGTAAAATACCTTTTTTAAAAAGAAAAACAAAAAATCAATCAATATTACTTTTATTTCTTTCATAGTAAGGTGTAAACATTCAAATGCAGAAATTTAAATGAATTGAAGTACATCTATCTGTTAATCTATATATTTTATTTCTAGAATCAAGTTATTAATGGATTTTTTTTTAAAAATCTAAATCTATTCAAATGAAATTAATGAGTTTTATTATTTTCCTTTTTTATATTGTCTAAAAATGTACAAGATTCAGTTAAAATACTGGTAAATCTAAGATGGTGTGTAATTAGTCTAATAATTGTAAACTCATAAACACTTTATAAACAACATCTATTGTTATTTGCAAGTGGGAATAGGTGGAATAGAGATTTTTAAAAATTGGAATAGATAGAGGACACCAAAATGAGCAGGAGATTGAAATTACTGAATTGTTAAAAAAAGAAGTTTATTTTTGATTCAATTTAAATTGAATTTTGAAATGTGAAATTAAGGACTACAAGAGTGCCTTTGAAAATTGATCATCAGTTCAGAAAATGTGTTCCTTTAATAGGATCAGATTTTTAACGTATAAAGAGTAAATTTAAAGGTTCATTCTAGCTATTCCCACTTTTTGAAAATCAAGAAGAAGATATGTAAGATTTCAAGTGGGAATAGGTAGAATTTTTGTGTAAACAAATAATCAACTATAAACATATAAATACTGTACAAACAGTGATTAATGAACTTATGTTGGAATACAGGATTAGGTAAATTCGCTTTTTTAAATTATAAATCAGACTTTTTTCTTAATATTTGAAGGAAAAATGGAAATTTTAAGTTAATTTCAAGATGTTTTCCCCGTTTATTGTATTTTCTAAAATTCAGCTTTTTAAAAAAATATTAATCTATTTATTTAATGTTTTAAAATCAATACATTAAAGTGGGTATCCTTTTGTAAGACTTTTTAAAAAAATTATCGTGAAATCCATATACCGGTATATAAAATAAATCATTCTTTTCATAAGTTTATTTATTTTTTGTTTTAAAATTTACAAAAGATAGGTAAATCTAAGATGGAAAGTAATCAGTCTAATTACTGTAAAAACATAATTATTATATCAAAACATCTATTGTTATTTGCAAGTGGGAATAGGTGGAATTGAGATTTTTAAAAAGTGGGAATAGGTAGAAGACACCAATTTAAGTCCCTCTCTATGTTTTTAAAAAACATTTATCTTGCCAGCCTATTAGAAATATCATATTGTTATTAGCATTGGTGTATTAAGGCTCTTTTCTTTATTATTTGATTCATCTTCTGATTTTTATTATTTCCTTTTCATAGAACACATGATTTTTATGAAACTACCAAATCAATTTAAAAGATTTTTTTCAGGAGTGATTGTATTGTGAACATATTTTACAAAAATTAAAACACAAGTCAGAATTATGAAATCAGTGCATAATTCTTGAAAAAAATTGATATATTTACTATCACCCCTGTGTCGACCGAAATCGACAGATGCAAAATCAAAAGGCGTACATGTAATTTATACATTTTTATACAATTTTTCTAATCACTTCCCGTTTCATTTTTGTCCGATTGCCCATGTTGTCTACATGTACATGTACGCATTTTCTTGTAAACACCAAGAATTTTTCAGGGATGATGAAACACCTCTTTTAGTTATGTACTACGCCTTTTGATTTTGCATCCGTCACTTCCGGTGGACACAAGAAGTGATATTAAGTTTCAATTTAAAAAAAAACGTTTTGAATAAAAGCATGTAGAACTTATGCCCACATGGATGATCGCCTAGAAATGCATTTATTGGAAGTAATTCCTGTGTACACCAAAAGTACTTGAGTCGTAAAATGAATTTTTTTCTCAGAAATCATTAAAATTAGACTAATTTTTTTTTCTTTCAGTTTTAAGTTTTATCCTGGTTGTGAGTTTTGACATCAGCCGAAAGTTAAGGTTGAACGACCGGAAAAGTCAGAATCGAAACCAGAGATTGTTAAACTTTCTTTTAAATAGAAAACGATTTTTTTTACACGTACCATGAGTAAAAATATTCAATGACAAGTCTTTCCATAAATACATGTACAGCTAGGTATCTTGATCATACTTTCCAACGAAAAATACTTTTACTTTTTCTACTCTTTAGCCTTATACCTATATAAGACATTCTTTTATTTCTTTTTCGTAAATTTTCTTTAAACACCCACGAAGTATAAATCTTAGTAATTTGAGAACAAAATGAACTCCCATGAGGAAAAATAAAGGAATAATAGGTATAAAACTTTGATGAACAATTCCACTCATAACCATAATAAGTATATAGTATTCAAGAAACAAGATAAGATTTTGGCGTTTCTTTTTCTCAGATCTAAAAAATCTCCAATCAAAGAAGAGTATGGTATTTGCAACAGTCCCTAGACCGATTCCAAATACATATTTTTGGCTTAATTTCATCGTTACTTATTCGAAATGTTTTAGAAAAATAAAAACACAAAAAAATAACAACATTAATTACCAAAAATACACCGATGAAAAGGAAGAAACTATACAAATTAAAATTTAGAAACACGGTATAAAGAAACCATCGAGGAAATATATCACAAACCCTCTCCAAGAAACATGCGAGCTGGTAACTGTGGTGTATAATGTGTTGGACGAATGTGCAACAACAATCTTCCTCAAACTTCTCTAAACTATATAATGTTGGAATATCCCAAAAATCGCCTTCACATTTTGAAATATTCCCGTTCTTTTGTTGTACTTTATTATAGCATTCCTCAATATCTTCAACTTTGTCGAATGTGAGAGTAAGATCTGTCACACTGAAGATGACTGGAAAGAGAGAAACCCACATTGTCCATCTCTCGTTACCCAGAAGAGCTGTTAAAAGAAAAAATCAAAATTAGTCTCACAGTAGTTGAAAAGTAAGTATACATTGTACACACAAAAATTATTTCCCTAATGCTGGAATTTGCAAGTGCTCGATCGTACACAAGAGAGAGAAAAAAAAGTTGGAAAGGGGGGGGGGGGGGGTGTCAGCATCTGAAGGAAAATGTACAATTAAAGCAAAATATACGCAGAAAATTAGAACTCAGCAAAATGAATACAAATCGTTATATAATTTGAAATTAAAACATTCAGAAGTATACGAAATGAAAAATGTGTAGACGTAGATTCTTTTTAACGTATCGCTAATGAAATGTTTTATTTCCATTCATCATTCATTTCTGTTTTAATGGTATAGTAGAGAGGCAATCCGTATATCGTTGAACTTTTACGATCTTTGTATCCGTTCATATATTTTCCTAATTCTAACCATGTCACGTGACAAACAGCAATCTCTGTCCAGAGTTATCTTCCGCTACGCTCACAACGTGTATGTGGGAGAGAAGCGGGAACGACAACTCTAAATAGAGAAAGGGCAAACAGCTGATGTACGTGAAGTGACCGATCTCGGTTGAGAGTCCATACATATACATGTACATGTATTAGTTAAATTCCCATTTAATTAAAACTCATGCTAAGACCGCGGAACATTAACTTGCAAAATTGGAAATATACAGCTTACGTCATTTCTATCTGTTCGATCAAAACATTCAGTGATAGACAATGAAATGGGCGGGTACAATTCGACGCGGACGTGGGGAAAACATCGGATTGAAATTGCAGATCGAAATTCATTTTCAATCCACCTAAGCTACGCTAGAAGGCACATTATTACTGATTGACCCAGAAGAAAAATTAATATTTAAGGGACAAAGTTTTCATTTCTGTTTGGTAAATATGTACATCTTTGTGTTGGTGGTGGTGGTGGGGGGGAGGGGGGGGGGCTGAACGATTTAAAAATAAAGTTGTCCAACAGTTTTCAGTGAGAATGAGTATAAAACTCATGCACTCTTATAATCCTAGAAATAAAATATATTATCATGTTAAGCCATGACCTGACTGGACAATTTTTTACCCCCCCCCCCACCTCCCCCCTTCTAGAATGAAATATCTCCTGAAAAATAATCTTTGTCTTCTATGATCTTTCGCGTTCTTAAAATTATAAGCTAAAACTCAAATTAATGTGAACTTTAAACAATATGTATTTGGGAGTTGAAATTAGTCGATTTTTGGATCATGCATTCACGCTTTGCTTTGAAATCAGCTCAATTGGATTGAAAATGAATTTCGATCTGCAATTTCAATCAAATGTTTTCCTCACGTCCGCGTCGAATTGTACCCGCCCATTTCATTGTCTATCACTGAATTTTGATTGTAACAGATAGAAATGACGTAAGCTGTATATTTCCAATTTTGCCAGTTAATGTTCCGCGGTCTTAATAAAAAAGATATCAACAATTTATTGATTTTCTCAGGATATTTTAAGACATATTTCCTATGGCTTTAATGTAGCTGCGTACAGCCATTGAGCAGTGAAGGATCCTTTTCGTAACAGCACCTACTGTGACAAGGGGCCTCAATTTACTAGTAATCTAGAGCAGACACTCTAACCACTGCGCCACGCGGGCAACAAAAACGTTAATGTAATTTTAAAAGCAGGATTCGCAACATAGACATGTTTTCCTGCTCTTTTCAATGATGTAAAAAAAAACTCACGGTAGCAAAGTCTTTACAACGGTCGCTCCTTGATCAGAAGGTCGTGGGCGCGAGCCCCAGCCGCGAATAAACTTTGTCGATGATAAAAAGGTAGTTAAGTTCTGTTCCTTAGCCAAGCGTTCGGGTTTTTGAAGACTGAAAACCGAGGCCTCGTACAGCGGACATAAGTGTCGAGTAAAAGTCTAACTCTGGAGTTTTCGCCGTACATGGTGGTCTCTAACCGAGTACAAAATTTTAAAACAGGGTTAAAAACAACTTAAACTCTCTACACTTATACTATTTCCACAACAGAACTTTCCTTATAATCGTTTTTATAACTCTCCTGGGAGTGAAATTGAGATCATCAAAGACTTTGCTATTTATATGATGTCAACTTCGAGAGTATATTGTTGTATGTTGTTACACCTCGTAAGAATTATTTTTTATCAGCCTTTTTGATAAATAAAAATTTGAAGAAAAGCCATGACCATCTACCACTTTTTTTTTAATTTTACATGTATGTAAGAATAATTATTATGTAAAATACATGCATTTACTTTGCGTTTATTTATTGGTTGCGCGGGTTTTTTTTTCCAAGAAACGTAGTATTTATTAGATAAACTCCGTTTAAATTCTTACTGACGTTGCTTCCCTTTCCCTTTATATTGTGTTATTATACCTCTACCGATTTTTCACTATATAAAAGTAAATCGATATATTTTGCTGATTTCCTGAAAATCACCGTGAATAATCCGATTCCCTGCAAAACAGACTGATTCCCTGCAAAAAAGTATGTTTTTTTGATGAACTGATACACACCTATTCGGAACACTTAGCATTTTCTTTCAACTTACGACAAACTTAAAAATGTTCCGAATAAACTCATGAATATTCATTAATGAATCGAAATGCATCGCGAGTCAACTGGTCCCATATCAATAAATCAAAGTACTGAAAAGCGGTTAGCATGCTTTCATCTAATATGTACTGAAAAAAGTGCATGAAATGATATTTAAGTATGCATATCTTTGTCCAATGCCATCAGAGAAAAAAAAAACAGACATTCTGTTTTTGTAATAATTTACTTAATAGTAAAACCAATAACACTCCAAGCTGATGTCACAGATGGATTAGCAATCTAACATCTAACAACATCCTATTTGGGGTCATGTAAGAGTGAATCTTCGATTAGCCAAAGGAAATGGTTCCTCCGAAATCTTGGCTTATAGTTCAGATGGGTTTCTTGTTTTCACCACCGAACCAAAACACCCGAGGAGTTTTGTAGTAAACAAAATATGCATTGCAAAAGCTTTGTTATGTATGACGTGTGGGGTATCTTGTATAGTTTGCGCTCTTTCGTTTGCATTATTCACGTTCAGATGCCAGACTGCAGACTATACATGAAATTTATTCCAAAATTACTTTAATTCACCGTAAGACAGTATCAATATTGATGATATGTAGCCGTGGAATTAATTTGAGAATTGTTTACCGAGGCTTGAATCTACATAGCCAAAGTGTTTGTGTTTACTAGTACATGTATTCATAATCGAAAGGTCGCTCTGATGTGACCCCGAATGGGATGTTAGATGTTTGAGAAGCGGTAGCGGATTTGGAACATTTAAATAAATTTTAATTAGATTGAAATGCATGTTTCAAAATTCAAACATGAGATTTCTTCAGTTTGAAAGACAGGACGTGCATTTTTAAAACTTCTCTCTTGGTGGCATCCAATCGTTCTCTAGATGAAAACAATTATGTTGATGTTGAAAAGTTAATTGTCTTTCATGCTCTATTGAATCTGAAATTAGGTAATTGTAAAGCCTACTATAGCAAACAACTAAAAAAATGACAAGTTAAATTCTTTAGATTAATGGATTTGGAGTAGTGTAGATCTGCAGCTGGCTAGTCAGAGAAAAAAAGGATGGCTGAGCAGAGACTTTGTATATGAATTGATATCAGAGAGCTCCAGATGTGTAGGCTCACTGCGGGTGTAACCTGTCAACGAGGGATGCTTACTTCTTCTAGGCAACGGATCCCACCTCTTGAACTTTCAGGAGTCAGTTTTTCTTCTTAAATCGATCATTGATCATTCTGTATTTTGATACAGATACTTCCGTTTAGAAATATTATGAACTACTACTTCTACGGGAAGACTGGCGAGTAAACAAGATTATCAAGCTTTTTGAAATGTACTTTATTGACTTTTCAAACAAGTAAATGTTCGAATAAAGTAAATGGTATAAAGTATTGCACAATATACATATAATGTGTATTTGCCATATGCTCTATATGCAATATTGTTCTCAAATAAAACATGTGAAAGTTGTCTAATCAATCAATACTAGTATTTAAAAATTCAAATGTACACTAAAAGTCAGTGTAACTTAAGAAGTTATCAGTGTCATTTTCTTCAATATGTCGGTTAAACAATATACACTGATTTTTTTTCTATCAATGTGCCTCTAAACACCTGTATTTTCATTCAATTCTTCTCAAACGCTCAAAATAATAATCGACAAATTGGATAAATTCAAATTTAAAAAGTATTTTCACAGCTAATAATACGTTCCCTAGGAATTGATCAAATTTTCAAAACTTATAAATAAGCATTAGTATATATTTTAAATTTTTCCTAATTGCCAAGATTTTTCATACCTCATTCTTCTGTGAATAATAATGTCGGTTGATTTTTAGAAGAGCCTCACAATGTCGATTAAGATTAATATATTTATATCCATTTTTTTTCAAAATTAATTTTACTACTTTAAGTGCCCCATAATTTTTTTTTTCAAAACTAAAAGTAAGTGATCCCTTATGATCGTTTGTAATAAATTATCAAAGACGGGGTAGAGAATTTACCCCTGGAAGCAGAGCTTTTATAATCTGTTTATCAGACAGAGAAGAAAAGAGAAGAAAAACAAACGTTTCATTGTGGAGGTAATCCTATTGTTTCCATAAAAACATTACAAAAAGTGTCAACCTTGCAGATGTATTCGGTGTTTTTATAACAGCGTTTTCTGGTATTACTTAACTTAATAAATGGTGTTTCTTAATACTTTGGCAAGGAAAATCAAACTCGATCAAGAGATTTGCTGATGTTTTTGCAGTCTGTAATAACCTTCAACCTGCTGTATAATTAACCGTATCGTTCAACTTTCAAAAATAAACTAACAGTTGCTATAAATCGCGATCGCACGATGTACATGTAATAAGGACCAAATTCTCAGTTCTTTGATTGATTGTATACTGTTTAACTTCCCTCTACAGAATATTTCACTGATATGGAGACGTCACCATTGCCGATGAAGGGCTGCAAATTTAGGCCTATGCTCGGCACTTACGGCCTTTGAGCAGGGAGGGATCTTTATCGTGCCACACCTGCTGTGACACGGGGCCTCGCGATCGGTTTATACGGTCTCATCCGAAGGAACGCCCCATTTAGTCGCCTTTTACGACAAGCAAGGGGGTACTGAGGACCTATTCTAACCCGGATCCCCACGGGGCCTCAGTTCTTTGAAGTTATTGTTCTAAGTATTGTCAATGCTTTGGTAAATACTTAAATAAGAATTCGATATAATCGTTATAATAGCCACTCTTCATACACAGCATATTGTCAATCTCTCACCATGGGGCGTATTACGCCAACAGTATACAAATCATAGGAAGCGCTTTGCTGAAGTTACCGTTGTCGATAGGTAGCGCCTTGTGGAAATTTCCGGTTTTGGTTGCAGGAGGATAAGGTTACGTGCCATAAAGCGATGTCGATAGGTAGCGCCTTATGGAAGTTTCCGGTTTTTTGGAGCCCATGCCATAAAGCGGTTAGCTAGCTAACCGCTTAAAAAGAACCATTTTACTGGTAGCGAACGACAACAGAAATGGTGTGCTCAATATTTGCGTAATGTTACTTTCGATTTTACTAAGTAAAAACTTGGACAATGAACTGATTTATTGATAAAATGGAATTCCTTTCATGACTGTATTCTGTTTTGTCGTATTTTTTATCTATTCCTGTTGGAATAAAACATTGTTACTGAATACAGTATTGAATATAATTTTTTCAAATGTTTTGTTTGTATCGGTATAATAAAACAGTTAAATAATATCATTTCGGGAGTCAGCAAGATTCCACTTCCTCTCGAGCAAGCCTATTTCCCTCGGCGCCATGCTCTTGGGGAACTGGAATCTTGCTGACTCCCTCAACGATATACTTTAACTGTATAATAACGTTTACTCAAACATTTTACGTTACTGCCCCCCCCCCCCCCTTAGGTTGGAGAAAAACAACCAATGTACGAAATTTACCCTGCGAATTCGGCATTCCATCCGCTACTAATTCCCGATATTCAATTAAGAACTGTGGAAATCCTTCGATGCATATTTCAATTAAATATAAGTAAGATAAAGCCTGCAGGTACCACCTCTTTTTCCATGATTGTTCACCAACTATTATCAACCAACCTGATCTGTGAAAACAAATATTCAAAAATCATCATACAAATTTCTATATGCTCATTTTTGAAATATTTTTAATTACATGATTTGTTTTCTTACATGTACGCCTTTGGTATAATTGTCACGAACATCATTGCTATAATTGATGCCCAAGACAGACTCGGTCGATCTTTTTCTTTTAGGAACATCCATGTTAGAAGAATTCCAGTCAATACAGATGATATTATTCCTGGGGCTGCATTTATAAAGCAAAGCTTGACTTCTCCATTTACCAAAAAAGTAAATGCTAAATGAAAATCAGAACAGAAGTCAAATATATATATTAGCATTGTAAGTAATCTGAAGCATACAGAAGCGCAACATCGAAGTCCGCATTTGCGACATTTGCATTTTTTAGATTTTTTGTTACGTCTATATATTTCTTTTAAATTCCTTTCCTGTAGGCTACAATCATTATTTCTTCTCACAATATCTTCAGAAATGGTTCCAAATCCATCAATTCCAGTTCCATGTTTTTCCTCTATGTCAATTTCCAGATACGGCTCAACTGAGTCCATAAAGCACCCCAGAACACATAGTATAAGGATCTCACAAACAGCAGTTATGGCCAGATAAACGATTATTTCGATCGAAGTGCACTCCTCCTCTGAAAAAAAAAAATCATTAAATACTCAGTAGATGTACACGTAATACAATTCATGTAACTATGCATCAAAGCATAAGCAATTGAATGAGTTAAGTTTAGATGAATATGCTATTGAAATATTGCTTAGAGTTGAATCTTTTTTCCGTTATTTCCTGATCATGACAAGGAGCACACGGCGGGTGTGGCCGGTCAGCAGGGGATGCTCACTCCTCCACGGCACCTTATCCCACCTCTGATATTTCGGATGTCCGTGTTTGCTCTGCTCTTATTTTGAATTATTTTATGGACTTCGAGATTGAATACTGTTCGTTATCTCCATATCCTTCTTTCTGTAATGAAATGATCTTGTCGGGGTTTAATTTCTTGCGTACAATTCACTACTTACATGTACAAAAAAACACTTTCCCTTAGCAAAATAATAGCGATAGTGGATATTGTATCACACATTAGTAATAAGTACAGAACTAACGCTGCCTCTTTACCTAAATTCCTAAATTCATTGATGTACAAGTTTGTGACTTAAGAAGAACTGCAGATTCATCAAAGAGCTGTACATGCAAGAAACATGGTTACATGTATAACGTTTGATAACTCAAATGAATTTTTTAATTTTTATTCTTCTGCAGAGACAAATA
This sequence comes from Saccostrea cuccullata, assembly GCF_032062105.1. NCBI lineage: Eukaryota > Metazoa > Mollusca > Bivalvia > Ostreida > Ostreidae > Saccostrea > Saccostrea cuccullata. The sequence goes on along the minus strand of NW_026933209.1, from coordinate 33,228 downwards.
TATGAATGACTTAATAAATTTGATATTTTGTTAAAAAATAACTTTTCTCTCATTCATGGCGCGGTGTCTTTTTAATTTAATCTTTTAAGAAAAAGCTAATTTAGAGAATCTGTTTTCTCGAGCTTGCGTAAATCTTGAGGAGGTAGGGCGAATACTCGTAGATGCATTTACATGTAAGACCTAGACCTTTAGATCTCGGATATATAGAGGTCTTTTTCAGGCCATGGGGAGTTGTGGTTTAAAATTTCATTGTAAAAGTTCAAAGGCTTTTCGAAATCAATAAAAGGCTTTAATGGACTAAGGGATATCATGTGGAAACGAGTGTTAAAATAACAGACAGACAGAAAGGGCGAAATTATTATATCACACTTTATTTTGAAAGCGGGCACATGACTAGTATGCACATGATGCCTTAATACCCTACAAATTGGATTTTTTCTCTCACGATATTTCATCATTATTAAAAGTCTGTTTTATTCTTATTTTCAGCAGGTTTTTCTTTCCATAAAGAATCATATTCGTATGCTAATAAAATGTTGGCAAAAGTCTACTAGAGTTAATATCTGTTCAAAATGATCGATTTTACTATCTTTTTTAACGTACTTGTTATATGAATAATGAAAGAACTTTGAAACTTGTCTAAAGAACTTTTCAAGTCTAAAAAAAGTGACAGGATTGATATTATTTTGTGATACTTACTTTTACGACAGAATATTGAAGTGAACTCTATCTGAAAAAAAAAAATAAAATTAATACAATATAAAATTTATAATCATAAAGAAATTTAAAGAAGGTAGCTGTAATTCAATATATATATATGTACTGCAAGATGTTCATACTTTTTTCGCTGGACTTGAAAAATTCACGGAGCTAGAAGTTGTCATTCTGCGAAGAAATAAAAATGAAAGTGTAAACATGTTAAAAGGTAAAAATAACAAGCAGTAAAATAAAACCACTAGTGTACTGTGTATAATTGATACAGAATATTGCGTAACGCAGAGGTCACAATTCTGTTTGATTTAACGGGAAATTTAGTTATATGACCACTTTTTGGAAAGATATATGGGGCTATTAAATTCTTATTTCTCGACTTCAAAGGGAACGATCCTCTTGCCATGAATGCGACCAAATGGGGTTTGAATCTTCGAGAGGTTCATTCGATTTGCAAGAACGTGTTTATGATCAATTCCTAAAATAATGGTATTGACAAAAGAAGTTGACGATACCAAAATATCTCATTTAAATTCAAAATTTCAAAAATTGTTACGGCCAATGCAGTGACCTTGTTTGCGTCTACAACCTGTTAAGTCGAATATAACCTAAAGTATTAATATAATATGTTTGAAAAGGCTTTGAACACAATTATTTTTCGATATCTTCACATTTCGTCCTTCACTCAAAGGCATTAATGGCTGTTTTTTTTTGGTGAAAACTTCAATGAAAATTCTTTTGATTAGTAACACATGTAAATAACATTGGCTTCTATGAACGTGTCAAGTAAAGGACATAGGTAACATAGTTTGACTTTTATTGTGTATTTTCCTGTTTAAGAGTTCAAATACTTGAAGGAACTGTGTTCTAATTGTACTGTGTACATGTGCTTTTGCATACTTTTTCTGAAACAAGTTTGGATAAACGAAACGCCGAAAGTATATGCTGAGATTTTTTGTTTTGTTTATTTTTCTTTGAATTACACAGAATTTCATGAAATGATATATTTTCAAAATACCCGGTGAGGCATACTGATTTTTTTTTTTTGGTATAAATTAAGAATAACTTGAATTAAGAATATTGTTAAAAATTATTAGCAGTTAAGGTATGTTGCATATGTCCTTTAGCAAGAATTTTTTCGTCTGGGTATTTTTAAGGACAAACTCAAAAGCAGATGCATTAAATGCTAGATTACATATCCCGAGAAAGTGCTAGATTTTGCATTTATAAAGCAGATTTCGGAATGTTGACTTGTCCATCTTTTTTATGAACTTTTAAAAAAGAAAACTGGTACCTCGTTAGGCCACGCGCACGAGTTATAAAAATTAAATGCAATTATTTTTTTCATAAACAACATGATTTGTCATATCCTTGTCAATATAAACCCGAAAGAACTTAACCACGAAGCAATGCAATCCATTTGACTCGTATTCTAAATAACAACACAGTGCATGATCAATAGAAACGGGGAAATGCACTTTAAAACTATTGATATTTTCAAGGACAGAGGATTCGTGATGAAATGGTAACACTAGACCAACTCAGATTTATCGCTATTTTGCTTTAGTTATTGCGTACTGTTGCAAGAAAAATATATGAATTTATTTCTTCTTTAGAATCAAGCAAGAAATCCAAACCAGAAGTCTCTGTCGAGACTGAAGCTCTACTGGTTTGTACTTATAGCAAAGGAAGAGAAAAGTACTTAAGCACTTGGAATTTAAACAATAGCAATAAATAGAAAAATGATCCTTGATTAAGTATCTTTGTGTTCTTAGAGTAGTCTCATGCCACATTATATTATAATCAGACTAAAACTGTATTTGGAGTAGCATTTTGAGGGTATTTAACAGAAATTTCTATATTGTAACCAAGGCAATTATGTTTATTGAAGTCAAAAACTGATATGCAGAATTGTGTATCTTAGTTTAGTCTACTTGTGTGCCAAGTTATATTGAAATCAGACCAAAATTGTAGGATACGTAGCATTCTGAAAGAATTTTACAGAAATTTCTATTTTATTTACAACGGTAACACTGTTCATCGAAATCAAAAACTGATATACAGAATTATGTATCTTAGTATAGTCTACTTGTGTGCCAAGTTATATTGTAATCAGACCAAAACTAGGAGGAGTAGCATTTTGCAAAAAATTCACAGAAATTTCTATTTTTAGTAACCACGGCAACACCGTTCATCTAAATCAAAAAACGAACCGCAGAATTATGTATCTTTGTGTAGTCTACTTGTGTGCCAAGTTATATTTAAATCAGACCAAAACTAGGAGGAGTAGCATTTTGAAAAATTGTTTCCAGACAGACGGACGGACGCCGGACGCATTACTATAGCTCTTCTGCTCTCTGACCATTAGAGCTAAAAAAGAAATACAAGCGGAAAAAAGCTATTAATTGTTACTTTTTATGTCCACTAACTATAGCTGTTTGCTAAGTGGTATAATGATAATGCAATCTATTGCTAACTTTTGGTTAGTTATCAGACTGAGATAATTACATGCCTGCTTGTACATTTATACGAGCATGGACAGTTTCCTGTAAATTGTGAAAGCAAATCTTTGGGAAGTTTTGTGTATTCACATTGCATTTAAAATACCAGTTTTTAACAAATAACACATCGTCAACTCTAACTTTAAGCATTCCTCTTACCTGAATAAAAAGCAGCCCCCTTACATTAAATGCATGCACCGATTAATAAAAACGACAGGAGCAACATAACACATGAAATTCAATTTATTCTCTGTAATTTGAAATGCACATTGACGGCTTTTAAAGGATATATTACCTTGAAATATTTTGGTTGTAGAACGCTCTCTTGTCGTAGGACAGCTGAAAACTCAAACTATCGATTTATTAAACTTCATTAAATTAATATTATATATATCTCCATATCCTTCATATAAAAAAAACTGTAATCTCATATCAAATTTCCCCTGGCCCCAGGATTATGATACAGACTAAGAGTTAATTCAAACTTTCAATTGTTTTTAAAATATTTATTGATTTTCAGATAGCAGCTCTTTTGAAAAGAAACTTTCAAATATCTTATAGTTTTGGCCTGTCTGCGTTTTACAACATTTTAGTAAAACATATAAATATTTTGACTTACGTTTAAGATGTTTCATGATCCCAGGGCCTGGTGCATGTCATGGTAAAATTTATTTTTTAATTAAAACTGTTTTGTTCTATACCATGGATATGATTATTTAAAAAATACATTTATAATGCTAATCAAACATTAACGATGAAATAGTTTTGTAGAAGTCACAGTGTCAGCATTTTTTTTTTGTTCAAGGTTTTGCCAAAGGTCAAGTTGTCCAAAACTTAAGTGTTACAAAAGTTCCAAAACTATCTGAGGTATAAAGTTAAAACTTATACAATTTATAAATAAATATATCATTGATTAACAGATAAAAAGTATCATTTGAAAACAAACGTTAAAAAAAATTTTTTGAGAAAAAAAAATAGACCCATTTTCATGATTTTTCTGTTAACTCTAAGTTGAAATTACACATTTAATTGGATTATCTCTCTTTACAAAATTGTTTTTATTTCTCATCTTTATATTTTGTGTCTGCTAAAAATTATATGGCATAGTTAATAATATTTTTTAAAATTTCAAACAAACTATTAAATGTCACAAATTTTTTAAACAAGAGGCCCATGGGCCTTATAGGTCACCTGAGTATCATGTAACAACTTTCCAACAATTGAATTTGGTTCGTGTTTTAAACCAGAGGCCATGAAATTTAGTTTTGAAAGAGGCAGCATTGCTTATCATAATTATACACTCAGCATGCTTACTCTAGTCACTTAATACCCAGAGGTAGATCAGAGTTACAAAGAGAAAATCCATTTCCACTTTATAACCAGTTGTGCACCCCACCCCACAGGAACCACATATTTCATCATAAGTTGTTGATTAATACCAAAGAGCAGATTTCAAATCATTAATTTATTTTCAAACTATATACCCCCCCCCCGCGAGACCCCTGACCAAGGGCATAAAATTAACCATTTTGCTAGATGCACCTTTCTTCATCAAAAATATATATCATTGGCATAATACCCAGGAGCAAAGGAAAATATTTTCAAAGAATTCTTGCATTTTCACCATCATTAGAGCCCCACCCTAACACCACAGCCCCTAACCCAGGGGCCATGGCATTGATAATTTTGGAATAGGCATCATTCTTCATTATAATTATGTACATAGTTTATTAATTTGATAACCCGGGGAGAGATTTTTTAAATCAATTTATTCTCTCTATATAACCAATAGAGCCCCGCCCTTTACACCACAACCCCCACCCGAGGGGCCATAAAATTCACACTTTTGGAAGAAGCACTCTTGCTCATCATAACTATATACCTACTTAGTTTGTTTAATACCCAGGAGCAAAGAAGAGGATTTTAAAGAATTAATGTATTTTCACATCAAATGAGCCTCCCCCTTACACCATAACCCAGGAGCCATGAAAATCACAAATTTAGTTGAGTCACTCTTGCTCATTATAACTATATACCAAGTGCGTGTATTTAATACCCAAGAGTAGAAAAGATTTTCAAAGAATTAAAGTATTTTCTTTGGTGTTAGATTGATGAAGACCATAATACTAGTAAATTCAAATTCGTCTTTCTTACATTTGAATAATGTTACAAGAGTGCGTTTTTTTTCATAAATTAGATAGCTATTCAATCTTTTATAATGAATTGTTGGACATACATGTCAATGTCATGTAGAATAGCCTGAAGTTTGCCAGTGGATCATTTTTAAAAGTATTCAACTTGCATTTCTACATGTAAGATATCTTTCCACGTGCAACTGACCAATTGTTGAATGGCTTGCAACGTTTACGCCAAATACATATTTACATTTTACTTCGAACACGTGGTTCAGGTCAATTTATGATCATGTCAATGGAGTGCAGGATAAAAAAATGTTCTTTATGAAAAAATACAAACATTAGAAACTTTGAAAGATGTCACGGGCGTTTTTAATTTGATGTTAACTAGAAAAAAATATGATTAATAAAATGTAGTTTGTGTCAGGCTCAGAGCATAAGCGCTTCAAGGGTAAGGAAAACGAGCAGCACCTTTCATGCATTTAAATGGACAAATCATTTTTAGCTCACCTGAGTCAAAGGCTCAAGTGAGCTTTTCTGATCACATTTTGTCCGGCGTCCGTCTAGCTGTCTGTCTGTAAAATTTTCACATTTTTGACTTCTCAAGTACCGCTAGGCCAATTTCAACCAAACTTGTCACAAAGCATCCTTGGGTGAAGGGGATTCAAGTTTGTTCAAATGAAGGGCCACGCCCTAATTCAAGGTGAGATAATTGGGAATTATTGAAAATTTGGTGATATCTTTTAAAAATCTTCTTCTCAAGAACCACTGTGCCAAGAAAAATGAAACTTATGTGGAAACATCCTCCGGTAGTGTAGATTCAAGTTTGTTCAAATCATGACCCCCAGGGGTAGGGTGGGACCACAATGGCCGCCCAAAGTTTTACATAGAAATATATAGGAAAATTCTTTAAAAATCTTCTTCTCAAGAATGACAAAGCCATGATTGATCATATTTATATGGAAGCATCCTCAGGTAGTGTAGATTCAGGTTTGTTCAAATCATGACCCCCGGGGGTAGGGCGGGGCCAAAATGGCCGCCCAAAGTTTTACATTGAAATACATAGGAAAATTCTTTAAAAATCTTCTTCTCAAGAATGACAAAGCCATAATTGATCATATTTATATGAATGTATCCTCAGATAGTGTAGATTTAAATTTGTTCAAATCATGACCCCCGAGGGTAGGGCGGGGCCACAATGGCCGCCCAAAGTTTTACATAGGAATATATAGGAAAATTCTTTAAAAATCTTCTTCTCAAGAATAACAAAGCCATAATTAATCATATTTACATGGAAGCATGTTCATGTTTTGTAGATTCATGTTTTTTCAAATCATGACCCCCCGGGGTAGGGCGGGGCCAAAATGGCCGACCAAACTTTTACATAAAAATATATAGGAAAATTCTTTAAAAATCTTCTTCTCAAGAATGACAAAGCCATAATTGATCATATTTATATGGAAGCATCCTCAGGTAGTGTAGATTCAAGTTTGTTCAAATCATGACCCCCGGGGGTAGGGCGGGGCCATAAAGGCCAATCAAAGTTTTACATAGAAATATATAGGAAAATTCTTTAAAAATCATCTTATCAAGAATAGCAAAGCCATGATTGGTCATGGGACTACTTTTGGATATAAACTTTTCAACAATAATCCAATTTCTGCTTTTTCCCAGCCACAGTGCACAGGTGAGCGATGTGGTCCATGGGCCTCTTGTTTACATAACTACCGGTATACTCGTGATCACGTGTTTTGGCCAGGGAATCCACCTGCCAATGGATTCACCGAAAGTATAACAAAAAAATTAACACAGACGCAAATCGCTTTGCAATATGACTTTGAGAAACCGAGACTTCCACCATTTATTTTACAAATGAATTGTTTGTCATTGTAGCATGAAAATAATAGAATTTAAAGAATGTTTTTCATTTACGAAATGGATGACAAAAATGATCTTTGTGCCTTTCCGATCGCCATAAAATGTTCCTTTCTCAAGCGTAAAATCCTGTAGTATTCGTAGTAACCCATAATGCAGTTCTCATTCGGCTGATTTGCTAGTTAAAGTCATGTTGGTGCCTCATTTGCTAATCTGACGCCAAAAAATATAGTCCCCGTTCCCATGCAAAAATCTTTGTCAAAATAAAATTTAATTCATGACTGCAGATTTTGTATCATAGAGAATACTTATTTCAGTTTTGAATGAATTCTAGAGAGATCGATTGAAGTACATTTCTACAAATATTAGAGGTTGGTGAAAACTTAAAACGCAACATTTATACTTTTCTGTTTACCATGTCTGCACGTGCTAGTCAATTCCTAGCCACAATTCCGTGAATAATTTACCCTATCTCACTGTGGTCTCGCAAACTCTCGCCATAGCCACTATCAGATCTACTCTGAACTCATCGGGTTTTATAATTTGCAGAACATCAACAAAAAAAAGTAGGGTGATGTATATAACCTATGACAAGACATTTCTTTTTGATCTTGTAACCTTGAACTTGAAGTTTGACCTACTTAAAAAATTAAAACATTGCTTTAAATTGACCATAACTTTTGAATGCGGCTTTCATTTTAAAGAAGACTGTTACCTGTGACAATGTCTTTCTAAAAACGATGATTTTTGAGCTCGTGACCTTTAAGTTTGACCTACTTTTCAAAATTTTAACTTTGTCATATCTTTGGAATGAGAAGAGATATGGCTTTCATAGAAGACTTTTGTATTATCTGTAACAAAGCCTTTTGAAATACACTATGATTTTTGATCTCCTGACATTGACCTTAAAGTTTGACCTACTTTTCAGAAACTTAAACATTGGTTAAATCAAGCAGATTGGATTTCTTAACCTGAATAAATAGCACAAACTCTCCGGATAAAGAATTAGTCTGGATTTTTTGCTGACCAAGCCTAGATCTATTTGTTTAGTTGGGTCCCCTAAAACACGTTGCCATCCTGGTGTTTTTTTAGTACAGGATGGGAAAATTTTTGCCGGATTTTTTTTTTTCAGGATAAAAATTTCAGACTCCTGTGGTTAAAAAAAAAATGCAGAAATTATGAGCAATATGATACAAGATAAAAGTACATTTTTATAATTTTTTTTTATCATTCCGTTTGGTCGTAAAAGATTTTAAATGCCCCAGCCATTTTGGCACATACTTGTTATAAAAAACAGAGAAAAATTTGTATTTTTTTTTTCATAAGTACATTCAAAATAGGTTAAATTTAGCAGTCAGACAATAATTGGGTTACCTTTGCAGTATACCAATTTATTATTGTTTCATTGTACATGTAGCAATGACCTTCATTAAAAGTCCAACCTTCTTGGCAATCTAAAACATAGAGGGTAAAATCATTGTTTTGTCACATGAGAAATTGACAGTGTAAAAGATATAACGTCATGTATCAAATAATGTGTTTAAAAGGAAGTAAATACCTTGATTTTATACATACACATTCAAGTATAAAGAGTATGCCATGCTATTTAATGCAATAACTTTTTAAATTTATTACAATGTTTTTAAATTTAAAAGAAAAGGTATATCGTGTACCTAATTAAATACATAGGGCTCACAGCGGGTATGACTAGATGAGTCAGGAGATGCTCACTTTTCCAAGGCACCGATCCCATCTCTGATGTTTGTGGGGCCCGTGCTACGACTTTTATTTGATAACTGATTAGGATGAATCTACATGCAATTAACCACTAATCCTTTTTCTACTTTTTGTAGATTTATTGAAATTCTGGCTTTTGTTTTAAACCCAAAAATGTTTCTAATTATGAATTGCACTAACCGTTTTTGATACCATAATTAATAGTTCCAACCGGTATATGTCGACGTTTTCAGTCCATGAAGTGAACAGCGAAGAAATCTACACTCTGTGATCTCTGAATTAAACAGGAATACTTCACTTAACTTTCTTTTCATACATTCTATTGCACATTGGATTCGATCAGTGCTTGAGAGCACATCGATGTATGCATCAGTATTTAAAGGCAATATGTTGTTGAAATTATAGCTGTTTTTAAAATTCCTCCTTGCAATTCCAAATCTTGGCATTTTACATAAATTATAAATAAAAGAAAAGAGGTAATTGCCTTTCCATACATACACTATAAGTATTGTGACCAAAATTCTTCAATGCCTAAAAGTGAGTTAACTGACGCCGTCAGCAAATTTAAAAGGAAGTCAATCAAATATTATGTGTGAGTCATAAAATATTAATGCTTAGAACACAGCATATTGAGCAATTGGATTCTGGAAGATTTAAGGATGAAACAGAAAGAAATATTGACTATAATATTTTATTCAAATGCATGAATTGAAATGCAAACGTGTAAAACTAGTTGTAGATCTCTGCAAATACTTAAATTTAAACTAAATCAAATTACTGATATTTTATATTTTTTTAAAGTTCATTTTCAATACCCGCCTCCCGATCTTTGCAAACAGTAATATCACTGAAAGAAAACAATGTCATACAATAGAACTGAATTTTAATAAATAAATGTAATTTTTTAAACAACAAAACACCTTTTTATACATGGATACGCGATTGCGTCATTTAATAAAACCAAACAATATAGAGTATATTTTTTAACATTCATATAATAGAATATTATAACAGATTATTTAAATGTTTAACAAAATACGCACAATAATCATTAAATTAAAATTTTGTAAACATGGGGTAAATGTTTTATCCAATCCTGATTTACAAAATCTAAAATAACGGAGGTGCGAAGACCAAAATAAGCACACGTGTTGGGCATGGTCTAAAGGAAAGACCCTTTTATACGGACAGTATACAAGTGTAAACAATTTTATCTTACCTATTTTAACAGGATTCTGATTTTAATCAGATTGCTTTTGTCTGTAAAATTTTGCATGTGTATCATTCATTTTAAGAAAGTTACTTTAGTGTGGCAGCAGCAATGGAAAGTGGAGATATTTTTTTAACCAAGACCACTTTCAGAAAAAAATGACTCTGAAATAGATATAGACAGTGTCATTGATGATATTATAAACATGGAGAAGGAAAATCCAGGTTCTTATTTGAATTTTGAAATGGATACAAAACATGAAGCATTTTGCCTTGCGTGCAGGACAGGAGCAGAGAAACTTAAGAATAGGACCAAATAGTCAAATAACTTTGAAGAATGACAAGGACGGACAGAAATATTTGGAATACACAGAAAATGTTTCTAAGTGTAATTCAGGAGGGCTCAATACTAGGAAACTAAACCCCAAAGTCACTAGGGAGTACGAAGATGCTGAAAATTCTACAAAATGTGTTGTGCAATTATTTAAAAATAAATACCGGTATATATTTCCATTTCCAATTGTTTTCCCTGTGATAAACATTACAAAAGTAAATCTTGTTTATTCTCCTGATTCCTGTGGCATGTAAATTTCTCTGTATTGAAATACTACTGAAAGGTCAAAGTTCAACCTGCATGTATACGTATCGTACATTACTGGCGTATAAATAAATTGAAGAAAAAAAATGTTTTGTTTAAGTGTTTACTGAGTAATTATATATGAAATATATTTTTACAAACAAAATAAATAATGAATTATCTCCGGATCAAAGGAAGTCACCAAGTCCACTACCACCGAGGCCTCGCGAGACCGAGAACTCCACTTCCGTAAACATGGTAAACAGCCCATCTGAACCACGTGCAGAAATCGGCATCGCCGCTTAGATCGATCTGCACTTCATCATTTGATACAGACATCGTCCCTGAGTCATTACCACGCATGCGACTTCTTAAGGGACTAAACTTCCTCTGTTATTTTAACATCCACACAAATCTGTTTCCTGACCATGCCGACCAACTCCCGTTTCATCAACTGGAAAATTGCATTCAATATGGCGGCGGAGAAGTGTCCTAGGGCCTATACACGTTTTCGTGCTTTCGACAACCTAAATCTAGGTCACATATATAATTAAAGTTAACAAGATTGCTTTTTTAGCAATTTATCCCACGTTTCCCGCTACTGTTGATGCCCTCACATACCCCCCTAACTAGACAGTGATTCCTTAAATATATATTTCACTGCGACTCCAAAAATGGGAAGAGTGATGCTTTTTATTTGCGACCTAAGAAATATATTCAACATCAGTATTATGGTTTGATGATATTCTAGTAGGAATTCACCCATTACAGAAAACAGTGTCTGGTCTGTGTAAGTCTGCGGGATTTGATGATTTTTATACAAATCAGTCTCTTCGTGCAACGGCTGCAACTCGACTATATTCCGCCGGAGTAGATGAGCAATCAGTCTGAGAAAAAACAGGCCATAGCTCAAATGCTATTAGGGGCTGCAAGCGTGCCTCAGAGCAACAACTTAAATTTGTTGACAGCGTTGTAAAATCAAGGAAGAAATGCACTTGATTCAGCATCAGAGGAAGCTACACTGGACGCAGTTCAATATGTACAGAAAGATTCCAAGAGAAGTGTTAGTGTGGAGGCACATGAGAAGTGTGTGACAATTGACATTCAATTCTGGTTTTCCTCTGTGTTGAAAAATAACTGTGTATAGAAACCTACATGAGTGAATACGTTTATTCTGAATTTTCTAATTTATTTTTCAAACTGTTTTTTTTTTTCTCTTAAATGAAAGTTTAGTAAACCTTGATTTCACTCAAAAATTCTGTTATCTTTTTAAAAATGCTGTCCGATTTTGTTATCATTGCAGACCGATAATGTATTATCAGACTGGTAATTATAATTATCGGACGGCGACAGGTAAGGTTTTAGACTGCAAGAACAAAGGCATGACGTCAAAGCAATGTTTTAGCAATCATTAAACACGACGCAAGTAAGCTTACGCAAAAGTTTAAATATAAACCGGAAGCGTTTTCAGCGTCCTATCCATTATAAGTACAAAAGTGTATTCTTTTGACTAATGTGTTTTATGAATTGCTTATTACAGTGTATAGTTTTTACCCATTTTCGGTTATCGACCTATTATGTACTGAAACAAAAACATCATAGGATTAGGTTTGGGCTGAAATTGTGAGTGATAATAAAGTTTCTCTTGTTCATTTACTACTTCTTCTAGGGTATTTTTTAGATCATGAATCAATTCAATAATAGTGAATTTTTAATTGAAAGAATTAAATCTATTAAAACATTATTTTTGTTATAGATTGTCTGATGATTTAGAGCAAAGTCGGAGGAAATTGGCATCCCAGCAATAAAGGATTCAGAGGACCAAAGACATTTATCAATATCTATATTCTTATGTAACAAAAAATATCAATTATTAGGTCACCTGATAACTCAGGTGACCTACACGTATTGCTATCCGTTTTCGTCCGTCGTCGTCCGTCGTGCGTCGTGTGTTAATATTTGAACATGTTCAGCTTCTTCTCTGAAACCACTGAACCAAATTTGGTATACAGCATCTATAGCTAACGGGAAACAACAATTCTGAATTTTACGGTCCCCGCCCCCCTGGGGTCTAGGGGTGGGGCCAAAACCACCAAAATTATTGCAATCTTTTCTTCTTCTTTACTCCTGGACATCGAGCAGTCAAACTGTTGGCATGAATGTAATGAGCATTGAGTCCTCTACCAAAATTGTGAAGTTCATGGCCCCAGGGTCAGGGGTTCTGGTGTTAGGGCGGGGCTCTATAGATCATATAGTGAAAATGCATTAATTCTTTAAAAAACTTCTTCTCTGCTTCTGGGTATTAAATAAACTAAGTAAGTACATAGTTATGCTGAGAAGGAGTGCCTCTTCCAAAATTGTGAATTTTATGGTCCCAGGGTCAGGGGTTCTGGTATTAGGGCGGGGCTCTAATATAGTGAAAATGCATTAATTCTTTGAAAATCTACTCCTTTGCTCTTGGGTTTTATGCCAATGATTCAAGTATATATATATATATATATATATATATATATATATATATATATATATATATATATATATATATATATATATATATATATATATATGATAAAGAAAGGTGCATCTAGCAAAAAGGTTATTTTTTTATGCCCTTTTGGTCGGGGGGGGGGGGTTAACATAGTCTGAAAATAAATTAATGCTTTGAAACCTGCTCTTTAGTATTAATCAACCATTTTATGATAAAATTTGCAAAATTTTGAAATATGTGGCCCCAGGGTCAATGGTTCCTTTGGGGAGAGGTGCACAACTGGTTATAAAGTGGAAGTGCATTTTCTCTTTGTTACTCTGATCTACCTCTGGGTATTAAGTAAATAGAGTAAGCATGCTAAGTTTATAATTATGATAAGCAATGGTGCCTCTTTCATAATTGTGAATTTCATGGCCTCTGGGGTAAAAGATGAACCAATTTTAATTATTTGAAAGTTGTTACACGATACACAGACAGACAGACTTACAAGGGTAAAACAGATACCCCCCTCTCCTTCGGAGCGGGGGTATAAAAACGGTTAACTAGCTGTATTTAATAATGGAGGCAGCATAGTGAAAAGATTAGTGAAACGTTCCAGAGTTTCAACTACACAGGCATGGCTCATAACCTGGGAAAGATTTCTACAGAGGACGAAGAAACGTCACTAGAGTGCACACCCTCACAGAGAAAGCACAGGAACAATACCAAGAAAAAGTTCAGAGGTATTGAGACATACTTTTGCGCTTCTCACAGGATATAGAAAGTGTATTTGCTAGACGTGCTTCATCTCCAAAAGAGATCTATGCATTAAAGTCAGTGAAAAGAAAAACTGGAGGACAGTTTCAAACATTACGAAGATTATCATGAAGAATTCGGTGATTACTTCGATAGAAAACACACAGCTGATAGCGCACAAGAATTAAGACACTATACGGAATAATTTTAACGAGATAAATAAGAAGGTTCAAAACGCTTTAATGAAAGTACAAGACGATATTGATTATGTCCAGTTGGAAGTGAACTTCAACCCATCTCATAGGACAACAAGTTCTAAATCATCAAGCTTAGTAGACGTTCACAACAGAGAGTGGAGGAAGCCAAAACTCGTTCAAAGATTGCTGAACAGTCTGCAAATCTGAAAAAGCAAAAGTCCAAAATCACCTTAGAAGACAAAATACACAAAGCTCAAAGTCAGCAGCAACAGGAAGATATAGATTTGGAATTGGATCTACTGCAAAAACATGAAGAACTGGACATTGCAAATATGCGTCTTAAATTTGAACTTGAAGAGGAGGAAGACACATCAAGATTCGAAATCCAGTGTTCCTTGTGTATCTGGTGAGCAGAAAACAAGAAACTTTGTTGACAATCTCACATTGAACCCCAATGCTGAGCCTTTCGTATTCAATAGTGGAACTCGTACAAACTTTAAAAAAGAAGTTCGTCCTGACACAGGCAAAGAAAATTATCCTGTACATACTTCAGACGTCCATCATTATGGCCAGCAAAGAAATGTTGACAATTATCGTTCACCATTGTTACAGATACCTACACAATCTGCCGTGAATTTACCATCACACAACTATTCAGATGCCTCGAATTTCCTTCTCAAAAAGAACTTACTGTTGGAAAGTTTCCAACAACAGCGTTTTGATGACAAATCAGATCGATATGTAGTGTGAAAAACACAGTTTAAGACTATGGTGTCAGAAAAAAGGTGTTCAATAGAAGAATAAACTCTTCTCACCAATTGTAAAAACAAAAACTCCGAAGCTAACAACTATTATGAGCCTTAGAGCTTCATGCGCCAATAATCCAGAACTATGCTTATTCAACATCTGGAAACGTATGGATGAAAGTTTTATTCCCGAGTTGATAAATCAAGCCTGAAATCTCGACTGCATACTTTAACCGATTTCACAGACCACAAAAAGTTGTATGAACTACATGACCTACTTTGTGAGGTACAAGCCGTGAAAGCTATTCCAGAATACAGTGTGATGTTTTCATCCCTTGATTATCTCTTGGATTTAAACATATAGTTAACGACTTTCTCGTTATTCCAGAAGAAGTGGATTAATCGGTGGTTTTAAAGAAAGAACACTGTGTAATCTTTCCTCCTTTCAGTGAGTTTGTGGCATTCATTGGTGAGATGAGCATCATCAGAAATGATCCTGGGTTATTTTTGGGTTCTTCTAAGGAGAACCGCCCTGATCGCAAAGGACAAAGTAAAGTTAAACTTACTGTGTTTACCCACAAATCTACATTTCTGTGAGACAGTGAATGGCGGACATCAGTATTTGATTCGCAAAGGATCTCGACATACTATAAACAAGTGTACATGTAAAGCTTTCAGAACCAAAAGCATCAGGAACGCAAACACATTCTAGGAGATTATAACATTTGTTTTCGTTGTTTTGAAACATCAGATCACTTCGCTAATCGCTCAAATCCAAGGTTTTGTGTGATGTGTGTAGAAGTACATGTACCTACCACTGTACAGCTCTTCATGAATTTTAGTAACCGCCAGATGTCCAGGAATTCCTTACTAAACCATGGCGAGGAGGAAACTCACTTTCTGGAAATGTGAAGCAGTCAATTATTCTAACTGTACTGATATTTGTGGTGAATTTAGGGGAAAGTCATGTGCAAGGACTGTACCAGTGCGTGATATGTTCAGGTTTAATTAAACATCAGTTGTGACTTACGTATGTTTCACCGAGCAACAAAACCATAGGTAAAAGTTACCTTTTTGACTCTCGTGATAAAACTCTGCCAGTTGACTACACAATGCAATTGTGTTCGGGCAAGGTTACCAGTAGTGGGCGTTTGCACAACCTTTAACAACTTTGGCATCGAGCCAATCAGTGACAATCGTCAGTTGAAATTACCACCTGTCTTGGAGTGTGACAACATACCCAGTAGACGGAAATGCCTACACCGGATATCGCTCGTCATTATCCACACCTGAAGGATATTGCTCGAGACCTACATCCGTTAGACCCATCTATGGAAGTCCTACTGCTTATAGGAGGGGATTTTCCCAGAGGCCCATCACGTTTTTGATCAGAGAAAGGACCACCACTTTTTCCCTTTTTGCTCAACGATCTCCTTTAGGATGGACAATTATTAGATGTTTGTTTGTCTGGAAAACACATTCCATAATTACATGTCAACAGAACTTTCATCAGTAAAAGTGGTCACCTAAAATTTGGAACCATGCAAACAAACTTTAAACATACAAAGCACTGTCATCACTACGAACAAGACTGTTGTCGGAAAAATAGATTTTCAAAAAAACGCCAGATGACAATAAATTGGCCTCTCGATTGAAGATCGCAATTTTCTGAAGATTATGGACGAAAAGTTTCATCTTGATCCCACCCTTCCGGCAAAATCGTGAACAACTTCCAGGCAACTACCACAACATTGTTTCGTGCTAATGTCTTGATGCCTCTTTAGGAAAAAACAACATAAAAAAGGAACATTTCATTACATTTATGCAGAAAATATTTGAATGTGATCATGCAGAATTGGGTCCATATATACCACCCGATAAGGAACATTGGTACCTTCCAATTTTTTGAGTCTACCCATCCCATAAACCACATCAAATTCGTGGTGTCTTCGATCCTCAGAGGAATTCAAGGGTGTGTCCTTGAACCAACAACTATTACAAAGGCCCGATTCTCTCTCCTGGGAAAACTAATCGTTTCAGGAAAAAAAGAGTAGCCCGTATTGCCGACATTCAAAGCATGTTCCATTCATTTCTGGGGGATGAAGACCATCGTGACTATTTACGTTTTTTGGGCACAAAGATAATGACTTTGAAAAACCACTGGTTACTTACCGAGAAAATTCACGTATTTGGCAATCTCTCCTCTCCTTCCGTGGCAATGTATGGTCTCGTGCATTGGTGAGCTAGCTGCTAACACTCATGGACAGGAAGTGGAAGACTTCATTGTAAACGACTTTTACGTGACACGGGTTGAAATCTTGTGCAACTACTCATGAGGCAGTCCTCCATACACAAAACTCAAGATGCCATGAAGGAGTATGGTAACAAAACCTCCAAATTCGCATCTAATGTCAAAGAAGTTATGGGCCTTTTTTCTAATGACCTCGCCAAGAACCTTGTCGACCTGAATTTCATAAGGATGTCTTAGCTCAAAGCAGTCTTGGATTTTGGGACTTACACAGATACCATTAGATTCAAAGTTTCTAGTGAAAACAAACCGTCTACAAGGAGAGGTGTACTTTCTGTCGTGAACCGTCTTTATGATCCTCTCGGATTCATCGCCCAGTTATCATTCAGGGCAAGATTATTTTGCGGAAAGTAGTGTCAGACACGTCAGACTGGGATGAAGCCCTACCTGATTACCTTTTTGAAGAAGGGGAAAATGGAAGAATAACTTCCCCACTTTGGGAAAAATTACAAAACCCCCAGTGATTGTTCCTAATCTGAGCGAAGCACATAGGAAAGAACAACTCATTTTCTGTGATGGTCCGAACTAGCCATAGCTGCTGTTTGCTATTTAAAAGCACACTATCCCGATGGTTCTACTTCTCAAGGCTTCGTTTTAGGGAAAGCAAAAGTGGCCTCTGTCAGTGGACATACAATCCTTAGACTAGAACTTTGTGCCGCGGTACTTGCTGTGAATGTAGGACAAACAGCAAAAGAACAGCTGAAGATAGAAATAGACAATGTGAAAAATTTTAGTGACAGTCGAATTGTGTTAGAATACATAAACAATGCTAAGAAACGATGTTTTGTGTATGTCCCAATCGTATTGCTCACAAACCCAGTCTTAGTGATCCGTCACAATGGTACTATTCGTAGTGAAATCAACCCAGCAGAGGGAAAAATTTTCCCCAGTGAAATGCAGAACTGTGTCTGGATCTCTAACCTAGAAAAAACAGACATCGTACCTTCTGATGAGCATTTTCCTCTTTTGGGGTCCCGAGGAAGACAAGGAAATCCGCTGTAAAAAACTGACATTGAGACAAAAACAGCTTACGGTCTGGACAATGAACTCCTCACAAAATTCTCAAAGTGGAACAAACTTGTAGCAGTGGTTGCTAAAGTTTTTGGATATATTCAGAAGTGTCGTAAAGTAGAGAGCATGATGAGTGATGTTGACCTTCTGTGCAAAGCTGAAATGGTCATTATCAGAGACATTCAATAAAATTTTTCTAGGAAATTGAAAATTACAGGACTCTAAACCTTTGTCAAAAAACAGTCCTATTCAAAAACTAGACCCGTACATTGACAGTGAAGGCATTTTACGTGTTGGTGGTCGTTTGCGAAACCTCAGTGCTTATGCTTCATTCAAGAACCCGATGTTTCTACCTGCGAGACATTATGTGACTACTCTTATCGTCAGAAAACTTCACTCAGATGTCAAACACCAAGGACATCATATCACAGAAGGTCATATTCGTTCATCTGGATTTTTGATTGTCGGATGTAAAAGACTTGTGTCATCTGTCCTTCATAAGTGCGTCACTTGCAGGAAGCTTAGAAAAGTACCAGAATACCAGAAAATGTCTAACTTACCGGAGAATCGTCTCATACCAGGACAACCACCCTTCTCTAATGTTGGAGTTGACATTTTTGGTCCGTGGAACATTATCACACGACGTACCAGAGGTGGCGCAGCAAACAATAAAAGATCGGCTGCTCTGTTCACTTGCCTCGTTACCAGGGCTGTACATATCGAAGTCGTAGAGGAAATGACGTCGTCTTCATTTATTAATGCGCTCCGTCGATTTATCGCCATACGTGGGCCTGTTCACGTCTTTCGATCTGACAGAGGTACAAATTTCATTGGCGCTGCTAAGGAGTTAAAGGTCAATGTGATAAATGTAGAGGATGAACATCTTCACAACTTTCTCAACGAGCAGAGAACGACGTGGATCTTCAACCCTCCCCACTCTTCTCACATGGGAGGAGTGTGGGAACGTATGATAGGGATCACCAGACGTATATTGGATGCTATTCTACTCGACTACGGATCTAGGAGTTTAACTCATGAGGTGCTCACTACATTCCTAGCAGAAGCTTCATCCATAATCAACTCCAGACCCCTTGTGTCGGTATCTACAGACCCTGAGAATTCATTTGTGAATGGTGAACCAAAAACGTTACAGAACTTATTGTTCTTGTGGAACAGTGAACATTTCTGTCATTCAGTGCGGTAGTTATTTTAAGAGACTGTAAATGGACTGTAATTTAATTCATTACATGTTTAGATTATCTTAAATGTCTATTTTGAAATTTGATGATATTGTTAATATCAGGCGAGGTGTGTGTCGTCTTGTAATCCGGTTTTTTTTCTTCCGGTATGTTTTGGTTTTCTTTTTTTGTTTATACTTGTTATTTTCGTGCGTGTTGCACGAGATTTTTCTGTCATTCGTCGCCTTACTCAGTACATGAACAGTCATACTGTTGTTACAGTTGTTTTCTCTGCCCACAATGTAAGTATTTCATATATTTAACTTCTTACAGTTATTTGTGTAATGCTTATCAATTTTCGGCCAGGTATTTCTTTCTTAAGTGTGTGAATTTACTGTTAAATTTTACCGGGAATTTTGAGTGGCTAAATTTTTCATATGCTTTGTCAATGTATGCAGATATTTGTAAAATTATGCTAATTTTACACACACACACATCTCAGTATTGTGTCATATTTATTATGAGCAAAGGTATTTTTCAGATTTTCATTAATTTTCTTAACTTTGAGCATTGTACATCACTCTTATTATTCTTTTTGTCTATTTTAGCTTTTCACCGTTTCGTTTCGTTTGTTGTTCCTACGTACCTTCTATGTATCATCACATGAATACTGGAGTCTCAATAAAAGATAAAGCTGTATTTAATAATGGAGACAGCATAGTTTCCAATCAATAAATGTTCAGGGAGTGTGCGACGCCGATCTCAGATTCACCAACATCGTCGCTAATTGACCAGGGAGCAGTCATGACTCTTTCATATGGACTGACAGTTCTCTTTCAACAAAGTTTGAATCCGGTATGTAATATTCCCAACAAAAATAAATTCGACGAAAGCGCATTACCTTGTGCTTTGTATAAACATGTATATACAGGCACGTAGTAACAAGGGGGGGGGGGGGGGGGGGAGTTTTTTACCCAACATTAATTTTACTTTAGAAAATGTTCATTGAAGTACAGCCCCCCCCCCCCCCCAGTAAATACTACGGTAAAGTAATGTAAGGGAAATTAATGCAGTATTGTATGCAAAAAAAATATTATGAATTTTCATTTCCATTCAATAAATACATGGTAGTGATTACTTTTCCGTAGGATTTTAAATATAATATACAAAATTTTAATTGCAACTTTTTGGTATTGCGCCGCCTTCCTATACCAGACAATGAAATTTGTCTTTTTAAATGGAAAAAGTTGTGTAGTTACTCCATATTTGTCCATAAATTTATTAGATATTTTTGGTTTAATCTATGTACGAAGTTTATTAATGTATGACAGAGAGTTCCTACAAAACAACCTTGCCAGACATTGGCACTGTCCGGAATTATTATTTCCACTTTTGTAATATTGTTATGTGTATGCACGTTGTTTCCGGTTGCATTATTAAAGTGCGCGCTTTGTCCATCCACATGTGTTGTGATTTCTCCTCCACCTTATCTTATTGGCGTGGTGGACGGTAATCTTACTGACTCTAGGAAGTGGTTTTCAGAGAAGTCACATGGAACGGAGCTGTTCCTGCGGTCATTTGTGAACGATCAGTGCAATTCTATTTTCGAGGTTGTGACCCTTTTTCCAGTATGGCGAGCACCCCACGTGCACAAAAACAGTGGTGTTTAACAAAAACTAGACAGTAGCTTCGTTTGAAAATTGGCGTCAAAATTTGTTATATACCCTTTCCTTAGACAAAAATTTTGCTCCATTCCTTGTATCAGGTACCTGGTGGGATAAAAAACAAAGAGTACACCGTTCCGCGGGTTCAGTGATGATGACGATAACATACCCGAAGCGATCGACTTACAAAAGCAAAAGGAAAAATTCTTGGAATTGATTTGATGCTGGCCAGATTGCGAACTATTGCCCTACAATATCTCGCAATACCTTTGAAAACTCTCATCCATAGATCAAATTTGGCAAACTATTCGACTTCATTATGGTTTCCAAACAACAGGGGCTCACTTCATAATTTTGACTCTATTCTTTTTGATCCAAACAACCCCAGAAGACTTGTTCCAAAGACTCACAGCCTTCGGGGAAAGATAACTTATTCGAAAAGACAGGGGGATCACACATCATAGTGAAGCCATAAAGGATGATGAGGAGCTAGCCCATCACTAGAAAATTTTGTCGTTTTTATTTGGGTTTAAAGGTTTATTCACCCTGGCCTCCCCAAGCTTGTGAAACAAAGATATGGAACAGAGTTGCGGGCTGAACCCTTGCATCAATTAAGCCTGACATTTCGCAGGCTCTGGACTCGCTCGTGGAGGAACTCCGCATGAGTGATGATGAAAGTCCATGAGAGCCTCGGTCAGCGGTTCCAGAAACAGTCACGCACCACCTCGCAAAGTCAACAACAGTCCAGACAAAGTTTGTCCCTTATGTAAGACAGCGGGACAAAAACAAACACTTTCTCAGCAAAGGGCTTTTCTGCCTTCGCAGGACATTTTATGGCTAAGGCTCGTGCCATAACTGAAATATATGATCAAGACGAGTCAATCATATGTGACACGAGGACAGTGACGGGACCAACAGCCTATCGCTACCAATCGTTTCAAGTGAGACAGTCTCCGTACTTTGATGTATTCCTTTGGACACCATCCTGTCAGGCTAACTATTGACAGTGGCGCAACGGGAAATATGATTCGTGCCTCAACTGCTACTTACCCCAGTGCCACAATAACTTGTAGCTTACAGTCAGCCCATCAAGCCATTTTCATCACCTCTCAAAGTTATTGGTAAAACAAGACTTACCTTCATTAGGGATAAGCATAAACTATATTTTGAAGGACTTGTGTAAAAATCTTGACTGTGAAGTGTTAGCAGGCATACCATTCATGGAAAACAACGACATTGCTATTCGCCCATCACATGTGAGGTGATTATCGGGAATGACTATACTTACCAATATAGGTCGTCGGATGCTAAATGCAGAGACATGCGGTGACGGCACATTACGTGCCCCTCCAGAATCAACAACAGTATGGCCTGGCCAGTTTGTTGAGATTGAGCTAAACTGACATGGCTCCTACGGATTCTACATTTTGATAGAACCCCATAAGGCAGTAACGCAACTAGGCAGAGGAATGGCCAGAACCGTGTCTTCTTCAAAGTGTGGCTGGAAAATTGCGTGTACCTAATCTCACAAGCACGCCACGTGTTCAAACGCAATGAACACTTTTGCAAAGTCCGATCTACATTTGTGCATGAAAAAAAGAGCTTTCAACTTCACCGATAGTGAAACAGAACAATATGTTCTCACGTTCAATATTCTGACCAGGTTAATGTTGATCCTGACAACTGCTGCCTGAAGGAATAAGATCCAAATTAGGGAACTTGTAAACAAGTATGACAGCGTTTTTAACCCAAATTTTCAAGGCTATAATGGCGCAGTCGGACCCTTAGAAGCCAAGGTAAATATGGGACCTTTTCAACCACCGCAAAGGAAAGGAAGAGTCCCTCAGTATCCAAACATCAACTTGACACTCTTCAAGAAAAATTTGATGAACTTGAAAGTATTGGCGTCTTTAAACCCCTGAAGATATTGGCATTACTGAAGTAGTCAATCCATCCTTCCTGATTAAAAAACCGAATGGTGGTTCGGCTCTGACTGCCTTTGCTGACGTCGGACGTTATAGCAAACCACAGCCATCCCTTATGCCGGATATGACTCAACATTAAGACAAATAGCCCAATGGAAGTACATGATAACAATCTTACAAAGTCTTTTTCCCAAAATTTCCCTTTTGGGGAGGGAGTCAATGAAATACTGTGGCGTTTCTACACCATTCCGTGGATGCAGTGTTGTGAGATCCGCTATGGGAATGCCGGGGTTTAAACTGCACTAGAGGAACTAAACCCCAGAGTTCTTGGTCACCTGTTCGGGGGGGTTGTAGCCAAAATCGCTGATGACCTGTTTGTGGGGGCAACACACTAGGGTTCATCGTAACTGGGAAAGAGTCCTTGAGGCCCTGCATAGAAGCAGCCTTTAAACTATCCCATCAAAGACAATAATCCACAGCTCAGGCTACAATTCTTGGTTGGGGCTGGGAACTCGGCACAATTAGTGCAAATAAAAACCCCATTTTCCCCGCTCTCTACTTGCGCACTCCCCAAACAGTAACGTCTCTTCGCTCATTCATTTGCTTATAAGGTCTTATCACGTGTTATCCAATACATCACAGCTCCTCGCACCACTCGATGACATAGTAGCTGGCCGTCATCCCAAGGACAAATTTTGTGGACAGATATCTGCTATCAGCCTTCCATAGAGCACAAGAGGCATTAACTACACATAAATCTATAACCCTTCCCGCCCAGTGATCAACTGTGGATCGCTACAGATGGAGCCTTAAAGAAATATGGACTTGGTGCCACCCTTTATGTAGAAAGGAAAGGCAAACCCCTCTTGGCAGGCTTTTTTATGCAAAACTCCGCAAAAACCAGCGACAGTGGTTACCATGTGAAATTGAAGCCTTATCAATTTCCGCAGCCATGAAGCATTACAGTCCATATATAATACAATCAGTGCTTCCAGCTTGTGTATTAACCGACAGCAAACCTTGTGTTCAGGCTTACGAGAAGCTTTTTAGAGGAGAATTTTCAGCCACCCCAGAGTCTCCACATTCCTATCAACCGCAAGCCGCTTTCAAATATCCATCAGGCACATTTCCGGTCAAGCTATTTTTCCTTCCGACTTTGCCACCGAAATGCCCCTGAATGTAACAACACCTCATGCCAATTTAGTTTTATCAATCGCCAAGAGGAATCTGTTGTTCGCCATGTAACTACAAAAGAGGTTCTTGATGGGATGGCCCAAACTGCCCTTTTCGAGCAGGGCAGCATGGCTCTCAATCCAATCTGGGTCTGACCTCCGCCGTACAGTGGCCCATCTAGTCGGGAACACGTCCATCAAAGAAACTTTCAACGTGAGAGACGTCAAAAGATCCTCAATGTTGCATCAATTTCGAAAGACGGTTTATTGGTAGTAAAGCGGAACGTTATTTGCGCCAAGCAGAGATTGTATCTTTATCCCCCGGCGGCCTAATGGCTTACTCACCGCTTTGCACATTAAACTTGACCATCCCTCTAGTCACCAACTCAAGTGTGTTGTCAGTGATTTTCTATGCCTTTTTGACATGGACAAAGCCGTAGAAGTGGTCACAAGTACGTGTCACCAATGTGCCTCCCTACAGAAAATGCCAAAGTTTTGTCAGCAACAGAGCTCTTCTGATCCTCCAGAAACAGTCGGCACTTCTTTTGCTGCTGATGTTCTTAGACGTGAAAGGCAAATGATCTTTGTGCTACGAGAAAGCATCACCTCTTACACATTTACCAAATTAACCAAAGAACGTAACCAGGAACTTCGTGATGCAAATCTTCAACTGTTAGCCGACGTTCACCCCCTTGATGGTCCATTTGCTGTTATACGTACAATTCAGCCCCTGGATTTAAGGCCCTAGTAAACGACGAACTTCTTGGACGACACCATCAGAATCGAACTTGGTCGCCCTAAGAACATTAACAAGAACCCTGTGGCAGAGAGGGCGTCCAAGAACAGAGGAGGAAATACTACGGTTTGACCCATAAACAACATAGTGCCAAAACTAAACACCGTATCAGGAACGGGGTCTGTCAGCCAGAGAGATGTGGCTACAAAGGGATAGTTTTCCAAAACTAGATTCCACTCGCGGATCAAGCCTTTTCAAAGCTCAACATGATCTCCGTCAACGAACCACCCATATAGTGAACGAGCTAAATGCCCATCCCAAAAACCACCACCAGAACCTGAGCTAGTGTGGGAGTTGTTTACCTCCCCATGCGACCTTAAAAAACCAAATCCCGAGACAGATATATCATTGTCAACATGGACTATCCTTGGTGCAACTACGCCGATTTGCAGGTTCACAAATAGCCAGAGTTCATATGAGTAAAAACACAACTGTTACAAGGTACCAAGTGTCAATTACCCTGAAAAGCTACAAGGTGTGTCCTCTGACGCCTTATCTGATGATGAATCCATCAGTCAACCTACTGATTCCAATCCACCCACCTTACCATTATTCCAAAAGCAATATCCACATTCCAGCGTCATATGTGAGCCACCTGATATACCTGACAATAGCAGAAATGATGACCAACTAGAACCTCAGAGTGACCAACACATTGCTCATGACCAGCAACAGGACACTGAAGTCACCGGAGTTGACAATGCGTCTTCCTCGGCCAGACCACAACGGCAGCGCGTCCTGCCTAAAAATCTCAGATTTTGTGATGTACTGACATTTGTTTTATGCTATGCTACATATATTTGTGGTGTGTTTTGTTTAAAAATAAACAGTAATCCCCACACCTGAGGGCAGTTACCAGTGAAGGTGTTGTTTAATTTTTGGGGTTTATGTTACATGCAGTTAGTTTAATATCCTTTTGCCAGTTTTGAAAAAAAAAATTTTAGACAAAAATTGTCAGTAAAAAAAAAGAAAGAAAAGAATGAAAAATGGTACTCAGACATTGGCACTGTCCGGAATTATTATTTCCACCTTTGTAATATTGTTATGTGTATGCACGTTGTTTGGTTTGGGCATTATTAAAGTGCGCGCTTTCTACCATCCACATGCGTTGTGATTTCTCACATCTTACACCTTACTTTTTTGGCGCTTGTCTAAAAATTTTTGGGACAACCATCGTATGTGGGGGAGGGGTGTTCCTTAACAGCTCATTTTTTCAAAATGTTAATACATTAGATGCATGAATATTTTATATTAGTGAAATTCCGGGGGGGGGCTTTTGGTTGATTCAGCATATCCACTAAGACCATGGATGATGACCCCCTATTTACAGCCTTATACTCTCTCAAGCATCGTTATAATGCTCG
The DNA here is from genome assembly GCF_032062105.1 of Saccostrea cuccullata. Classification (NCBI taxonomy): domain Eukaryota; kingdom Metazoa; phylum Mollusca; class Bivalvia; order Ostreida; family Ostreidae; genus Saccostrea; species Saccostrea cuccullata. The sequence goes on along the minus strand of NW_026933209.1, from coordinate 6,899 downwards.
TCATATGAAAGCAAGAAACTTTTGAAAGATGTTTTGGTGTGTGGAAGGGCCGTTTTCGCTGCTTAAAAAAAACTGGAGGTCCTCTGTTTTTCATCCTTCGAAAGCATGCAAGGTATAAACAAATAACTATGAAAATATCAAATGTATATTTTTAAATCCAAAAATATGTTTTTATATACTCTATCAAATGTTCCCTCCAAATTAAGGTGATAGTAGCGACAGCGGTTTTGCCAATTGTGCATCAATCACGGATACAGTTGCCTTAGTGTGAAGTACTTCCCCACAGGATAATATGACCTATGCTATAATGGCACAGTGCATGATGGACGAAGAAAAAGGGGAAAAACCCTTGGTTAGGATTTATTTAATCTCATTACATCAAATCAGTAAACCCAGGGGGACAATATACGTCCCGCATCGTTATTCTTTAAATTTATCGTGTTCTATCGTGCTGTATCCTATCGATCGTGCGTGTATCCTATCGTATCGTGCGTGTATCTTATCGTATCCTCTCGTATCGTGTTTTCCGTTTATCAGGTTTTGCGTTTTCTATCGTGTTTTCCGTTTATCGTGTTTTGCGTTTATCGTGTAGATCGTTTATCAGGTTCTATCGTGTATCGTGTTTTGCGTTTATCGTGTATATTCGGAAACCCTCGCTTTTTATCTTTACTATGTAAAGAAACTACTGAGCTTTTCCGAGTTTCTTTTTCGTTTTGTTAATAAAAATAAGATTAATTCAACCGAAAAAGAGAAATTAAAGATTTATCCCTTTCTTTTTCATCAATATAAAAAAATATTAAACGTAGAAGGAAAAAATAATTAATCGCGTATTTCATGAATGAATAAATTGATTTATTAATAAAAAAATAATTAAATAAATAAAATAATTATATCATGGTAAAGCAAGAGTAATTGTCAAAATTTAAACGAATTATTTTTGGAAATGAAATTATAAGTAGATCGATCAACTGGTCTATTTCTTTAAAAAATAATTTATCGAATTGTATGATTTATTTTGTCAAAATTAAATATATTAATATGATTTTCTCAAATAATAGGAGTTCCGGAGAAAGATTTTTGGTAACTACGATGTTCGCGTAGACAAAAAGCAAATAGATAAATAATAAGCAGGATATTGTAATGTATCTTTTTTCATGCACTTTCTTTTTTTCCCTTTGTTTATCGTCTGATAACGTTAGAAATATGTTTACGCGTCTAACCTGTATGTATGCACAATTATTTAAAGTCTTGATGTTACAAATATAATATAACATAAGACAATGATCCAAATGATTTTAACAACGATTTTGGCCGTATACGTTCAAAATTTTTAAAATTTTTTTTTTAAAGCTAATTATAAATCCCTTGACATATGTCTAAATTAATAAAAGAAATCAAAATTATAAAATATAATCAATGAAAATATTCTACCCAATTTACCACACCATGGCTGTTACTATAAAATAGAAGATTTTCATTAATTTTATCTGGCATTAGATAGCATAAAAATAATATATACATGTACAGGGGAAAACATGAAGTTTTTTAACAGCTTACCTTTTCGGTGTGGAAATAAATTAAAATATAATCCATGGGATCCAAAAATCAAAATAAATGAAGACCTTTCCTTACAAGAAAACTGACACGTATGTGTAGCCCCTAATTAGCACACTGTCTTCCTGTGCGGTAACCCCCCCTCCCCCTTCTCCCCCAACTGACACCTCGGCCCGTGTGTGTGTGATCACCGTCAACATACCTTTATTTCTCACCTGGGGTCAATTGTAACCTCAATATTCCTGGTTCTAATGAAACGCATCTACATGTACTTATTTGGGATTTTGTTCCTAACTTGTTTGAACAATTTTATCAAAGATTTAATTCAAAATACATTAGATAATTGTACGATTTATGGATTAAAAAATCATCTTGAATGTTAAAAAAAATTCAAATAAATCAATTTAATGAAATGAAGCCCCTTTAAAATCACTCCGTTGATCTTTTTTATTTCTACAATGTTTCCATTATGTTTATGTAAATAAGTCTTTTAATAAACAAAAAAAATATACTGCACTTATGGTACGTGCACTTTGGGTCATCGGGTTTTTAGTAAAACGGAAAAAATTAATTCTAGGAAACAATTTCATTGATCGTAAAAGGATGAAATAGTTCTAACTTCTAACTATGAAAATTAGCTCGCAATATTTTTTAACGGTATCTTCTATAAAAATAAAACAAAAGGAGTCGTCTGATCCGCCGTGACCATGCAAGACTAATAAATACACCGAATCAATCTATAGTATTAATCGATTTTATTCCATACGTATGTAACTTTATTTAAGAATTCAATATTATATTTGGCTATTTGGTTAGATCTTGTTTATCTAATTTTAAATTTTGGACTTTCAAAATACCGCCCTTCGAATATGCCTAATATGAGATTTCCGGGGAGTGTAAAATGATTTTTAAGGTTTAATAATTCATTTGCCGAATTAAACTTTTTTTTCGTTATTATTGAAAAATCACACAGAGTTTAATAGCAATGATTTATAATTATTTAGTCGGAAAATCGCATTTCACTCTTTTAATATTTGTTAATTAATTTTTCTGTTTTTTTGTAAAGAAGAAAGTATTTAGCCACTCAATGTTCGTTAATAAATACGAGGTTTTAAGTATCTGTAATGTAAAATGTTTACATGTACATAAGTGGAGCTTAGCGTAAACGTACATGTAGTTTTGCAATTCATATTCTCATGACACAGTTTACATGTATTAATGCAGATCGCCATTATTTTAATAATTATTTAATTTTATTCAGAAAATTTAATTTTCTTCAACTGTTTCGTTCTTGATAGATCTATCATGTTAAATTTATTAATTTTGTTAAAGCCGTTTTCTTTAAACCTTTCTTTCGGCCAGTCCTCTACTTGTATTATTTTCTAAGATATTAATATTTAATTGCGATTTTTGGATACATTGCAGATTGTAAGCTTTAGACATTAAATACAAATATTAAATTTATTGCGTAAATTTCTTCCGTGAAATAACTTGGTACTTGTAGATAAATTTATTAGATAGAAAATTAAAATGTATATTTTTCATAAATAATAAATCTGTTTATAGAATTTCAAAATTCACACACTTGAGAAGAAATTTAAAAAAAAAATACAGTCTCCATTTTATAAAAATCCATTTAATCACTGTCATTTTTTTTATAATTATATATAAATAAACAACTTTTGTAAAATTAATACAGAGATCTCAGGTTCTTTTTATAATAAGTAAATATACTTTATAGTTTAGATTTGAAGCTCTGCGAGTATTTAAATTAAAATATAATTTAATTAAAATAATCTTTAATCTTTAAATTTAATTCAAAATAATCTTTTCGTTTTGTAAAAAAAAGTTCCACATTTTGAAACAATCCTATCAGGTTTTGCGTTTATCCTATCTTGAAGATCGTTTATCAGGTCTATCGTGGTTTGCATGTATCGTGTTTTGCGTGTATCGTGTTTTGCGTTTATCGTGTTTTGCGTTTATCCTATCGTGCGTGTATCCTGTCCTATCGTGCGTGTATCCTATCGTATCGTGCGTGTATCCTATCGTATCGTGCGTGTATCCTATCGTATCGTGTATCCTGTAAAGAATAACGATGCGGGTACTGTAATACTTAAGCACTTTCTGCGAGTAACACACCATAAACCCCCTAAAATGTCTCTCTACCTCCAAGTCATATCTTCTCTGCTCTAGATCTAATCTTCTTTCCTCCAATTCCAGCCTCTTTTTCTCTACCTGTAATTTAAAGGTATAGGTAAAGAACATTTGACAATAATAAGTTTATATTGTACTTGCTTTTATAATTGTACTTTTGGAAATCAATCTTTATTAGGTCACCTGAGTAAAGTCAGGTGAACTATTGTTATCCGTTTTCGTCCGTCGTGCGCCGTGGGTTAACATTTGAACATATCAGCTTCTTCTCTGCAACCGCTCAACCAATTTCAACCAATTTTCGCATAAAGCATCTATGGGGAAGCGGAACAAAAACTGAATTTCATGATACCTGCCCCCCTGGGGCCTGAGGGGTGGGGCCAAAACCGCTAAAATTAATGCAATCTTTAAAAAACCTTCTTTACTCCTAAACATCAAGCAGTCAAACTGTTTGCATGATTGTAATCAGCATTGAGTCCTCTACTAAAATTGTGAAATTCATGGCACGGGGGTCAGGGGTTCTAGTACTAGGGCGGGGCTACATAGATTATATAGTGAAAATGCATTATTTCTTTGAAAATCTTCTTCTCTGCTCCTGGGCATTAGATAAACAAATCAATTACATAGTTTTGTTAAATATGACAACCTCTTCCAAAATTGTGAATTTCATGACCCTGGGGTCAGGGGTTTTAGTGCTAGGGCGGGGCTACATGTAGATTATATAGTGAAAATGCATTATTTCTTTGAAAATCTTCTTCTCTGCTCCTGGGCAGTAGATAAACAAACCAAGTACCTAGTTTTGTTGAATAAGGCAGCCTCTTCCAAAATTTTGAATTTCATTGCCCTGGGGTCAGGGGGTTCTTAGGTACTAGGGTTGGGCTATATAGATTATACTGTTAAAATACATTATTTCTTTGAAAATATTCTTCTCTACTTCTGGGTATTTAATAAACAAGCCAAATACATAGTTATGTTGAATAATGCTGCCTCTTTCAAATTTGTGAATTTCATGGTCCCTGCCCTCCTGGGGCCTGAGGAGTGGGGCCCAAACCTCTAAAATTAATGCAATCTTTAAAATTCTTCTTCTTTACTCCTGGACATCAAGCAGTCAAACTGTTTGCATGATTGTAATCAGCATTGAGTCCTCTACCAAAATTGTGAAATTCATGGCCCCGGGGTCAGGGGTTCTTAGGTGCTAGAGTGGGGCTATATAGATTATATAGTGAAAAGCATTATTTCTTTGAAAATCTGCTATGCTCCTGGGTATTGAATTAAGTATGAAAGTTGTTTCGTGATACTCATGTGACCTATAAGGCCCGTGGGCCTCTTGTTATTTATAAGAAACTAAGAAAATAGAGTACGGATATTTTCATAAACTTTACTTCTTATCTCTCCCGTTTTATTTCTACTAGGTGGTGAGCCTTCTCATTTCCGGAAGACCTCTTCCTTTTAAGGGTGGTCTCTGATGTGGCGTCTGTAACACTTTCTTGTTGGTCGCTGAATGGAAACAATGCAAATTAAAGACACATACATGATTTTTGCTTGGGAATAAAAGTAAATTTTGTCTTGGTGGAAATGACTTAGCTTTATCTGATGAATTTAATAATCCATTGATTATTACCTATCAGTAATGAAAGTTTCCTGTAGACTGGTATTGAACATGAAGATGGTCCAGTTGTGTCTATTCCTCCACACTGTTGCTGTCTGTCCCATCGTCTCCAATACCCTTCATTCTGTGGCACTGAGTTCCACTGCCGACGATGACCCTCCTCCTGTTTTGTAGCCTCCTTCCTCGCATGTGATAGCTTTTTCTTGGAGTCGCTGGAAACATTTCTCCATTTCTTTTTGACATCATCGGCCGTTCTCGTCACCCCACTTACTGAGCTTACCTTCATTTTTAAAGAAATACATGTAATATAAAAAATAACTACCTATATTATTATAAAAGAATATGTATATGAACATATGGTTTAAATCTTAAAATAAACAAATCAAAGTACTCAGAAGTACAGAGAGCCGGGCTCATTTACAGAGTAGAATGGATTTCTTACATAAATCACTTTTATATTCTGATGAAAAAATTATTTTAAAACTATCAATATAAATGATAAGACACTGACAGTGAGTTTTTCAATCCTAATACCACGGTCCGATTTTGTCAGAATCAGAATAAATCTGGTACCGCAGCTGAATGTAAACAAACAGGCCAGTCTGGTTCCCTCTCCTGCTTTACCTCGTATGTGTAGAGAACTACGGTAACACTGATTATCAAAAATCCTTACGCTTATGAACTATGTTCTTTGACTTATCAAGTTTTCAAAGTCATTACTACTGTTTATTTTCTATAGATGAAACTTCGTTTCATTTTTGTTGCTTTATTTAGCGTTTGTATTATCTCAAAAGCGGTTGAGAGTAAGAACTATATTTTTGCACGTAGCTTTAAAATGGCGACTATGGGGTCAACATCCTGCCTTGAACAGGATCACATCAAAGTACTCAGAAGTACAGAGAGCCGGGCTCATTTACAGAGTAGAATGGATTTCTTACATGAATCACGTTTATATTCTGATGAAAATATTTTAAAACTATCAATATAAATGATAAGACACTGACAGTGAGTTTTTCAATCCTAATACCACGGTCCGATTTTGTCAGAATCAGAATTAATCTGGTACCGCAGCTGAATGTAAACAAACAGGCCAGTCTGGTCCTCTCTCCTGCTTTACCTCGTATGTGTAGAGAACTAAGGTAACACTGATTATCAAAAATCCTTACGCTAATGAATGTTCTTTGACTTATGAAGTTTTCAAAGACATTCCTTCTAATGTTTATTTTATATAGATAAAACTTCGTTTTATTTTTGTTGCTTTATTTAGCGTTTGTATTATCTCAAAAGCGGTTGAGAGGAAGAACTATATTTTTGCGCGTATCTTTAAAATGGCGACTATGGGGTCAACATCCTGCCTTGAACAGGATCACATAAGCCGGCAATTGCTCTTTGAGCAATAAGCCCGGCTAATAAGCCGGCAATTGCTCTTTGAGCAATAGGCCCGCCTAAAAATAACACACACACACACACACACACACACACCTACGTGTTTGGACTTCGATCTGGGGACCCTGCCAAAAAATCTTAAAATGGGGACTAAGCGATTTCGTGGCAGAATTGGTATTGTTTAAAATTTTTTTACCCC
>NW_026933208.1:0-5687 GCF_032062105.1 Saccostrea cuccullata | reverse complement strand
TCCCTGCGTTTGTTTTAAGGATGTGTAACTGTTCCGTGTGTTTCTGGGTCTCCTTAATGTCGAAAGACTGGACATTCTCTTTTTGCACGGATACCCCTCGCACCACCGCGGCCAGTAAACACACGAACCACAAACTGTTCATCTTCTATTGATTCTCAGAAATCCTGAAAAATTTTAAACAAAATGTAACTACATTTAAAAACATATAAACGTAAAGGAAAGACCCCTCACCCACACCCCCACCCCTCCCTCCCCCGACCATAAACTGAGAGCAGACTTATGGAAGCCAACTGTTTTTTTTTTTTTTTTGTAAAAGTGTAAATATTATAATAGAAAAACTCTATTTTTATATCATGTATATTGCATAAATTGATTTTATTGTAGTTGCAAAGTTCGTGGAAAATCTATCGTCCGGATGTTTAATGTAAGAGAACACAGTCTTTGACCTTCGACATATTACGGACACAGAGGATTTATATAACAAAAGAAATTTATAAATAGATGTTGAGATTCTCATATCTCTTTGCTTTGTATATCAAGAGCATATATCTATTACCTTATCATGTGAACAAAGACAGACAGACAAACATTGAAAGATGAGTTCAACATACTCAAGTATAACACAGATATGAAAAAATGCTACAGTGTACTGATACAGAGAAAGTTTATTAAATCATTGATTTTTTTTCACATTTTTCTTTTTCAATACATCTAAGAAACTTCTCTACACTGCACACTAAAGAGTTTTGATTCTTAGATATTCTTCTGCAGTTAAAGTAATCTGCCCTTAAATCCATGTTCTAAAAAATGGAAATTTAAAAATATTTTACTCAATTTTAACTTACTTTTTTCAATTCTTTACATTTTAAAAGGTCAAGATTTCTCTACCAGAGCAATTAACAGTGATTTCTATTCACTGATACTATATGTTGTCTTTGAACATTTTTTCCGTGGGTAAATGCACCAAAGAGTTAAAATCAGATACATAAGCTCAATCTCAATATTATCCCCTTTATACAATATCTTTTTCTCAATGTCCAAAACAAATTGCACATGTGTAGAGAAGGTCCTTAAGACTAACACATTTCTCCTTGAAAAAAAAAGTTAATTGATATTTTTGAAGGTACATAACACTAGACATAAATGCTGAATAAAAATTAACTACACGTATTATATTTACCTTTTCAGTTTCTCCGGCTTATCTGGAAGTGAGTTAAAAATTCATGTTAATATCTATTTATATAGAATTTATTATCCGGGTGATGTTTCCATGTGACTTAAATTATTACCAGCCATCCATTACAGATCACGTGACCTGGTTTATAGTGTTTTTTTTTAACATTTCAAAGTATAAAATACAGTAAAATATCAAATATTGTAAAACACTATCGTTTTTCAAATCCCTAGATTTGTTGTCAACTGCTGTCTCCAAAGCATAAATTAAAATTTGCAATTACATAAATGGAGCATATGAACATGCAAGGTTTTCCCTCTATATTTATTTTTGTAACTCTATAATTTGTATGAATTTCTTCCAATTCACGAGTATTTTGTACATTGTTATTTGTATATACTGTTCATAGAACCTTATGCTGCCCTTAAGGACAGATGATACAAACAATTTTTTTTCTTTGAAAAAGATTTAATATCATGTCACAAGTTTAGAAAAGTGGATGGTTCTTAGAATTTTTTCTCCGAAGAACTGGAAAATGAAATAGACTTTGAAAATATTGGTAATATTTCAGTAAAAAAACAAATTTAGACAAAACACTTTCAGTAAAGGTTTACAGGTGTAAACAAATTTCAGAATATGTTATCTTGGTGCTAAAAGTGTAATATAAACTTTAGAAAAATATACCAAGCCAGGTGAATTTTAAGAGGAAGATCAAAATGACAAAAAATTAGCAATATCACATAGGCTGATTTTTACCATTTAGCTTTTCCTAATAAAATTCACCTGGCTTGGTATATTTTTCTAAAGTTTATATTACACTTTTAGCACCATGTTAACATATTCTGAAATTTGTTTTCACCTGTAAACCTCTACTGAATGTGATTTGTCTATATTTGTTTTTCTATTGAAATATTACTAATATTTTCCAAGTCTTTTTCATATTCCAGTTCTTAGGGGAAAAAATTCTAAGAACCATCCACATTTCTTAACTTGTGAGATGATATTAAATCTTTTTCAAAGAAAAAAATTGTTTGTATCATCTGTCCTTAATTAGTTTGAGTGAATAAATTGTACTTGAACTGGAGTATATGTAACATTTTGACTAATTATTTGGGATTTAGAAAAAAATTATACGTACAAACAAAAGACCTTGAAAAGAGCATCAACGTTTTGAAGCTCTGATTGCGCTATGCTCCCTCAGAATATTTGTAATATATATATATATATATATTTAGATCCAGTTCATTTGACAATTAAGGAGACAAAATGTTTTCATGACTGTTTGTGTTTAATTATCTTCTAAAATGCGTTCGATACCAAGATTACTATGGTTTGTTCCCGTTTTGCACACATTTGAATTACAGGTTATTAAAAATAGTGTGAAAACGGGAGTTTGACCAGGGAAGTAATTGCTTAATTGCTATAGTCTATACCATACTTAGTCTGTATTACATACTTAGTATGTATGTGAAAGGTGGACTTAAGAGTAAAAAAATAAGAGAATAAATACAAAGTTAATGTATTTGATATTTATTTATTGAGTATAATTAATTTTTATTCTCTATTCTCTCCTTGCATGAAACTATAGGTCAATATCTTTAATTCTAACTTGATCAATTCCATTTGATCAAAGCTCTGTATGGTTGTAAAGTACAAGAATACAAATGAAATCTATACATATTTTAACACTTTATTTTCCAATTTTTACCAAATGTTTGTTATGGAAACCATAAGAAAGTGAGCAAATTAAAATATGGCATCTCATACAACTGGTTGTTAAGGAAACTGAACGTAAGCTAAAGGCTTTCCTAAGTAATTGGTTGTTAAATAAAACAAAGTGAAACTGTTACATTTCTATACACAGTTTTAACGACTGCTTGTTAAGAATGCCAAAAAAAAACCTGGTTGTTAGAAATGGACAGAAAGTCAAACCGAGTGAAGTCTTAACAACCGCTTGTTAAGAATTTCACAAAACTTATTTTTAACAACTGGTTTTAAGAAAAGGAAAGGACTAGTCAAACGGAATAAAGTCTTAACAACTGCTAGTTAAGAATACCAAAAGAATTCCACACACCAGACTGGAAACTTGTTAATTTTTCTCTAATTCAACATCAAATTTGTTATCAAAATTCTTCTCGACTACAGCTTGATAATTACAACAGTGTGAGAAATGGTATTTCTTTCTTATTTTGACACAAACACACATTATTATAGTTGTTAAAAATTGTATTATAGTTAGCAATAAGTCTGTATTTTCTTTTTGAGACATTTCTTGTAAATAATGCAATGTTCTTACATCTTTTGGGATTGTATAATTTGAAATTTAAAGACATATATAAATATAAATATAAATGAAATGGAAGTTTTCTTAGCGAAGTTCTCTTGATCGAGTCCCCAGGTAGTACAAAACATACAGACAGACTGCCATTGTAGTAGCAAAAGACGCTGTCACTGTCGACCTTCGATATGAGATTCTCTGTTAGTTAAATGAAGGTGAGAATACTGTCCGTAACTTGCTCATAAATCTTCAGAAGATCGCATGAGTGTGCCACATTGGTTCCTTAACTAGTTATTAACACTCACCTAGGTAAATCAGTACAGTTTCTAAATTTACGTGGGGCTTATCCAACTTTATTTTCAGCAAACATGAAACGTGACGCTGTTTTAGACACCTTGACGTTATAATCCGTGCGCCGTAGGGCGATACAGTACATAACATAAAATATCACAATTTGTTTATTTTTGCATATATCTATTTGAAATTTGCTATATATATTCATATTATATGTACTAAAGAGTAGTGAAAATTTCAGAAATCAGTGATGATTATTTTTCAAACTAGACAACTTGTCCACGATTTTACGGGACAACCCTCGTATATAGATGTATTTTAATTTTACCGTAAATAAAGGTCAAAGTGTCCTTTAAGTAGGATGCGAGAAATCCTGTATTTAAAATGCATCTAATGGTCAAGTTTCCTGGTCCGTACTGTAATAGTGATATAGTTATGAGCCGGAGAGAATTTATATCCCTTTCCTGACAATAAGATCTTAATTAAATGTCACAATGACCTATTTTAAGAGTGTAACACACCTTGTACACAAGATGTACTAGATAATAAAGTTTGTTAATAATAGGACCATAGTATAAAAGCTATGAGCCGGACACGAAAAAGTTAACAAACAAACGCATGGACAGACAGGAACGCTATAACAAATATACCCCGCCTTAAGGTCAAGATCTAGTAAATGAAAGGTGCCTACAGATTTATCAAATTTGAGAAGTAAACTCCTTTAATGGTGCTTTATATCTATGACTTGGTCAAATAAGGTGCATAATTTGTAGGAAAACCAAATGAAAAAAAAGAGCACAGTCTCTCAGAAAACGGCAGTTTGTATGTTCATGACCTCTTCTTTAAAAGGATATTAAATTTAAGATAGGTATCGGGATTACTTTTCAAATGATTTCATAATCTTTTAATGACACTGGCCTCTTGTTAATAACAACAGGCACCTGGGATTTAGATCCCCCTTCCATTTTTTTTCTTTCTAAAGCTAAATCGAGTCACTGTTTTCCTATTTGTGTGTACTAAAACGTGTTCACCAACAAAAGTCATCCAAGATGGGTATAATTTAGTCACAAAATTTACTAATAGGGGGGCTCATTAAAATTACATGGAAATCTGAAAAGGAAGAAGGATGTGTAAGATTTATTGATGTCTGCACATTCCATGGTTTCTTACGCTTTAGATATTTAAGTGAGAAAGACGACCAAAAATTTTTAAAAAGTTACAAGCATCATCCTCGAAAACGATGTATTTAAATCAACGAAAAGAGATTAACGAGTTACATTATTAATAACATATAATACATTTTAGAATTACAAAAAAGGAAAAAGATTATTCGACTCCAGAGAAATGGAAGGAAGCAGGGGGTCGATATACCAATTGCCTCTGTTTGTAACAAAATAGAATGTTGCTGATTATACAGTTTATACGCTACGTTGCTTTCTATGCTTATGCTTAGTCTCTACTCACTCCTTGAAAGTTATACGTGTACAACAAACAAACCACCCGAATTTCAAGAATACTGAAGTTAGACATTTTCCTTCCAGATGATTTATGCAAAATTCCTTTGTAGATCGATGTAAAGCTATAGCAATTAATTATAATTAAGACATCGCTGTCCAGAAGGTGGATATGGTATTAAATACACTTTAAGTTAATAACATGCCTTCAAATGCTTTATATCACAAAGATCAATCTTTTTCATATAAACGTTAATAGTATAGTGTGGGTCTTTTCGTGCTAATTTGAGGTTCTAACAAAGGATGACTGCACTTAACGCTGTGTTTTTGCTCTTTTAGGGTCGCTTCTGTAGCTTTTAAATCTTAATCTAATTTCACTTTTGTATATTTACTACTGAGGATTGTCACTTTGGCACCAGTTTAAAGTGTTAAATATAATTTCAGACTACGATACAATTAACAATTCATGTTTTTTACCCTGACCTTT